>NC_134891.1:8792428-8804928 GCF_041734735.1 Babylonia areolata | reverse complement strand
ACAGACAGACAGACAGTCAGACATACAGGCATGAAGGCAGACACAGTCAGACAGACAGACAGACAGTCAGACATACAGGCAGGCAGACATACAGGCATGAAGGCAGACACAGTCAGACAGACAGACAGACAGACAGACAGTCAGACATACAGGCATGAAGGCAGACACAGTCAGACAGACAGACAGACAGACAGACAGTCAGACATACAGGCAGGCAGACAGACAGACATACAGGCATGAAGGCAGACACAGTCAGACAGACAGACAGACAGTCAGACATACAGGCAGGCAGACAGAGTCAGGCAACCAGACAAACATTTAGACACAGTCAGACAGACAGTTACGCACAATTATTCAGACAGACAGGCATGAAGGCAGACACAATCAGACAGTCAGACATACAGGCAGGCAGACAGAGTCAGGCAACCAGACAAACATTTAGACACAGTCAGACAGACAGTTACGCACAGTTAGTCAGACATACAGGACTGAAGGTAGGCACAGTCAGACAGACAGACAGACAGGCAGGCAGGCAGACAGACCGTTGGACAGTTAGACAGTCAACAGACTTACAGACAGGCAGCCAAGAAAGATACATATAGACAGACAGGCAGGCAGGCAGGCAGACAGACAGTCAGACATACAGGCAGGCAGACAGAGTCAGGCAGACAGACAGACAGACAGACAGACATACAGGCATGAAGGCAGACACAGTCAGACAGACAGACAGACAGTCAGACATACAGGCAGGCAGACAGAGTCAGGCAGACAGACAGACAGACAGACAGACATACAGGCATGAAGGCAGACACAGTCAGACAGACAGACAGACAGACAGTTAGACATACAGGCAGGCAGACACAGTCAGACAGACAGTCAAACAGCCAGCCAGACATACAGACAGACAAGGGCGAACAGACAATCAGACAGACAGGCAGGCAGTCAGACAGACCGTTGGACAGTTAAGACAGTCAACAGACTTACAGACAGGCAGGCAGTCAGACAGACCGTTGGACAGTTAAGACAGTCAACAGACTTACAGACAGGCAGGCAGTCAGACAGTTAGACAGTCAACAGACTTACAGACAGGCAGGCAGTCGGACAGTTAGACAGTCAACAGACTTACAGACAGGCAGGCAGTCAGACAGACCGTTGGACAGTTAAGACAGTCAACAGACTTACAGGCAGGCAGGCAGTCAGACAGACCGTTGGACAGTTAGACAGTCAACAGACTTACAGACAGGCAGCCAAGAAAGATACAGACAGACAGGCTGGCAGGCAGGCAGGCAGGCAGGCAGGCAGGCAGAAAGACAGGCAGGCAGACAGGCAGGCAGACAGACAGACAAACAGGATAGCTGGCAGGCAGATTGACGCAGTCAGACATACAGACTCAGCAACAGACAACCTCTTCGAAAACTAGGAGCTACAAAACTCATTCCAGTCATTAGCTCAAAAATAGTTTTCATAATCAGAGAAAATTCTGCTCATCTAAATATCATTAAAAGCACGCCTTAAACAAATTAAAAAAAATGATACATTTATTTATATGATTCATCACAACAACAACAACAACAAAAAAACAGAAAAACAGTTTCAGTTTCAGTAGCTCAAGGAGGCGTCACTGCGTTCGGACAAATCCATATACGCTACACCACACCTGCCAAGCAGATGCCTGACCAGCAGCGTAACCCAACGCGCTTAGTCAGGCCTTGAGAGAGAAAAGAAAAGGTGAATAAATAATAGATAAGCGTGCATAAATAAGTAAATAAATAAATAAATAAATAATAATTATAATATATATATATATAAGGGGTAGTATTAATAACAGAAAACCAAGTAACGTACAGTGATAAAAGCAGAGACAGAGCTGTGTAGATAAGCAACAGGCAAATTTCAAAAGACACAAATATGACAGATACACTCTCGTTTTCAACAACAACAACAGCAACAATACATTCAATGACGCCTTGAATTTGCATTTAATTGCAAACAACTTCATCTCGAAATGTTTTGGGTGTGTTTTTTAAAGACCAATATAAAAAAAATTTTAAAAAACGAAAATAAAGAACCCTGCAGAAGAATAAAGCCAATAAAACCAAAAAACAAACACAAGAGGCTTAATTTGAACCAGTCTGGAACCATACCGTTCAAAATGTCACGGCAATTATCTTTTTGAATGCACGTTTGGTTTTTTCTTCTTTTCTTTTCTTTTTTTTTTTTTTTTTTTTTTTTCTTCTTCTTCTTCTTTTTTTTTTGGTTCTTCTTCTTCTTTTTTTTTTTTTTGGTTCTTCTTCTTTCTTCTTTTTTTTTTCTTCTTTTTGTTCTTCTTTCTTCTTTTTGTTCTTCTTCTTTCTTCTTTTTGTTCTTCTTCTTTCTTCTTTTTTTTTTTGGTTCTTCTTCTTTCTTCTTTTTTTTTTTTTTTTTTTTTTTTAACATCGTTTTACATCGTTTTCTGAACGTGTTTCCCCATTAAAGTTCGATGACCGTATCGATAATCTGCGGCGGTGTGTTCCAAAGCAGTCTGATCGATCATTTACCGAAACACAGACAGATGGCAACGAGACCTGTGTGGCTGGCTGTATATATCTCAGCACCCTGCACACCGCCTCAGGGCTCCGATTTCCGCAGACTTCTCGGGTTTCTGATTTTAGAGTGTTGGGCCCTTATCAGATCTGGCGCCCCGTTGTGAGTCAGTCTTTGGGAACAATACGCTTAACCATCCGCGTCTCTGTCTTGTGCGTGCGTGTGTGTGTGTGTGTGTGTGTGAGTGGTGGTGGGGGCGGGTTGCTTGTGTGTCTGTATGTGTGTTTTTTGAAAGGGGGTAGGGATGGGGTGGGGGTGGTGGGGGGGTAGGGGATGTGTGTGAAAGAGGGAGACTATCACGTGTAAAAACACTCTGTGTGTGTGTGTGTGTGTGTGTGTGTGTGTGTGTGTGTGTGTGTGTATGCGCGTACACCAGTAACCCCCCACTAACCCAAACCCTGCCCACGCATGTCCTATTCCTCCCCCATATATGACATGATATGACATATGATATGGTACGATATAATACGATATAATATTATATAATATGGATACATAATTAGCGCCTATCCTCCGTCGGAGACCAAGCTATAAGCGCTTTGCAAGCACGGCGGCACAACAGGCTGCCTACCTGGGCAGAGCCGACTGACGGCTGCCATTGGGCGCTCATCATACGTTTCCTGTGTCATTCAATTAGATTTCAGGCACGCACACATACACACTTAGACAGACATGTAACATTTTACATGTTGGCAGCCCATACCCCGTTTCCGGGCGTGTGCATGCTGGGTATGTTCTTGTTTCCATAACCCACCGAACGCTTACATGGATTACAGGATCTTTGACGTGCGTATTTGATCTTCTGCATGTGTATGCACATATGTTGACCTGGGAGATCGGAAAAATCTCCACCATTTACCCACTAGGCACCGTTACCGAGATTCGAACCCGGGACCCTCAGATTGAACGTCCAACTCTTTAACTACTCGGCAGTTCCTACTCTACCCCCCACCACTTCCAGTAACCAAGTCCGCAGGTCCTAGCCTACTCCCCCAGTAAGCCCTTCCCATGTCCTAGCCTACTCCCCCAGTAAGCCCTTCCCCGGTCCTACCCTACTCCCCCAGTAAGCCCTCCCCAGGTCCTACCCTACTCCCCCAGTAAGCCCTTCCCAGGTCCTACCCTACTCCCCCAGTAAGCCCTTCCCAGGTCCTACCCTACTCCCCCAGTAAGCCCTTCCAATGTCCTACCCTACTCCTCCAGTAAGCCCTTCCCAGGTCCTACCCTACTCCCCCAGTAATCCCTCCCCAGGTCCTACCCTACTCCTCCAGTAAGCCCTCCCCAGGTCCTACCCTACTCCTCCAGTAAGCCCTTCCCAGGTCCTACCCTACTCCCCCAGTAAGCCCTCCCCAGGTCCTACCCTACTCCCCCAGTAAGCCCTCCCCAGGTCCTACCCTACTCCCCCAGTAAGCCCTTCCCATGTCCTACCCTACTCCCCCAGTAAGCCCTTCCAATGTCCTCCCCTACTCCCCCAGTAAGCACTTCCCATGTCCTACCCTACTCCCCCAGTAAGCCCTCCCCAGGTCCTACCCTACTCCCCCAGTAAGCCCTTCCCATGTCCTACCCTACTCCCCCAGTAAGCCCTCCCCATGTCCTACCCTACTCCCCCAGTAAGCCCTTCCCATGTCCTACCCTACTCCCCCAGTAAGCCCTTCCCATGTCCTACCCTACTCCCCCAGTAAGCACTTCCCAGGTCCTACCCTACTCTCCCAGTAAGCCCTCCCCAGGTCCTACCCTACTCCCCCAGTAAGCACTTCCCAGGTCCTACCCTACTCTCCCAGTAAGCCCTTCCCAGGTCCTACCCTACTCCCCCAGTAAGCCCTTCCCAGGTCCTACCCTACTCCCCCAGTAAGCCCTCCCCAGGTCCTACCCTACTCCCCCAGTAAGCCCTTCCCAGGTCCTACCCTACTCCCCCAGTAAGCCCTTCCCATGTCCTACCCTACTGCCCCAGTAAGCCCTTCCCAGGTCCTACCCTACTCCCCCAGTAAGCCCTTCCCAGGTCCTACTCTTCTCCCACATATGTGTGTATGTGTAATTATGTAATACGCGTAGTCTCTGAATCTGTTTTATATTATTGTGCGCTAAATCATTATTTTTCTTCTTCTTTCTTTTGTGAGTTATTGCGCGCGCGCCCGCGCGCGTGTGTGTTTGATGATTATTGTAAAGCGCTTTGAGCTCTCTTTATGGGAGGGAAGCGCTCAACAAATGTCCATTATTATTATTATTATCATTATTATTATTATTATTGCTGATGCAGAAATTGGCATTTCCAACAACCAAGACGAACACAAACAAACTACAGGCCTTTCATCAAATATATGCCTGCGCCATATTTTAAACATCAGGTGACCAGAGACCATATCAAACGCCAGCCTCTGGAGAAGAACCAAACAGGCGCCCATCAGTTTCAGTTTCAGTTTCAGTAGCTCAAGGAGGCGTCACTGCGTTCGGACAAATCCATATACGCTACACCACATCTGCCAAGCAGATGCCTGACCAGCAGCGTAACCCAACGCGCTTAGTCAGGCCTTGAGGGGGAAAAAAAGGTGAATAAATAATAGATAAGCTTACATAAATAAATAATAATTATGATATAAAAAGGTAGTAGTAATGATAATAATAATAAAATAATAATAATAATAATTAATAAATAAATAAGACAACAATGATGATAAATAAGCAAATAAATGTAAAACATGAAGACACACAGGCGCCCATCAGTGAGGAGATCAGGAGGAGGAAATGGGGCTGGATAGGCCACACCCTGCGAAAGCCTCCAGACGACACCGCAAGACAGGAATTTGAATGGACACACACCAAGGAAAAGAGGAGACTGGACAGACCAAAGCAGACCTGGAGAAGAAGCACGGAGGATGAGATGAAGGCAGCCGGATGGGCATGAACCTGGCTGAAGAGGACAGCCCCAAACCCAGTCCGTTGGAGGAATGTTGTTGCAGCCCTGTGCTCCACAAGGAGTCATGAGGCATAAGTAAGTCACACTGACATTTCAAGTACATGTTCTATTTTTTTTTCAAAACGTCGTTTTCATAGTTTCAAAATGAGATGATAAACGGTTGTTTTGTTTTGTTTTGTTTTTTTCCTATGTGTGCATAATATGTGCATAATAACTTTCACTTTTTTGGAGTTTGACGTCATGAATGCCCACATTACAAAACGATCTGATTCCCTACAACATTATGACCCACTGTGGTGATAGCATGAGTCATGGTAACCAAGTTACTCCAAACAAACAATCTGTTGTAATTTGTGATGGGTGAATGTGTATATTTTCACTCAGTCAGAAGCCTAATGGGTTATGTCAGTTGTTCCAGCCTAAACAGAAATCGACACAGCGCTTTGTGACTGAGATAAGCGTACGAATACTTGTTCCAGACACTTTCTCTCTCTCTCTTTACTCTTTTGATTTACACTTATATAGCGCCTTTCATCGGTCAGAGACCATGCTCAAAGCGCTTTACAAACATGGAGTCATTTGCACAACAGGCTGCTGACCTGGGTAGAGCCGACTGATGGCTGTCTTTGGGCGCTGATCATTCATTTCCTGTGTCATTCAGTCAGGTTCCAGTCACGCACACACACACACACTCGCACAGACATGTAACCTTTTACGCCATATAGGCAACAATACTCCCGTTTTCGGGGGGGGGTGCTTGCTGTGTATGTTCTTGTTTCCACAACCCACCGAACGCTGACACGGATTACAGGATCTTTAAAGTGCCTATTTCATATATTCTGCATGCATATACACGTGAAGAGGTTTCCGGCACCAGCAGCTCTGCGCAGATGTTGATCTGGGAGACTGGGAAATCCCCACCCTTAATCCTCCAGATGGGAATCGAACTCGGGGGCAGAATCCAGCCCCCTAACCATTCGGCCCCCCCACACCCGTCGACTCACCAACCCACACCTTTCCCACCTTCTTCTTCTTCTTCTTCTGCGTTCGTGGGCTTCAACTCCCACGTTCACTCGTATATACGCGAGTGGGCTTTTTACGTGTATGACCGTTTTTACCCCGCCATGTAGGCAGCCATACTCCGCTTTCGGGGCTGTGCATGCTGGGTATGTTCTTGTTTCCATAACCCACCGAACGCTGACATGGATTACAGGATCTTTAACGTGCGTATTTGATCTTATGCTTGCGTATGCACACGAAGAGCGTTCAGGTACTGGCAGGTCTGCACATATGTTGACCTGGGAGATCGTAAAAATCTCCACCCTTTACCCACCAGGCGCCGTCACCGTGATTCGAACCCGGGACCCTCAGATCGAAAGTCCAACGCTTTAACCATTCGGCTATGGCGCCTGTCGACCTCTCCCACCCAATCTCTTCCGTTCCCCCGTAGCGTTCAATGGCGCAGCTTCCAAAAGACCCGTTCTGCTCCCCGGCTCTGTGAGCCAAGACCAAGATCAATAATTCACAGGCACACACCAGACAACGATCGTAACGGGAAATCACATTATCATTTTGAATACGACAGGTCTTTTCTCTCTCTCTCTCTCTCTCTCTCTCTCTCTCTCTCCACAGCGATTCACCGTAATCACATTATCATTTTAACGACATACCCTCGTGCCCCTCTCCGGTTAAAAAAGTCTTCGTGTTGAACAGGGGAGCTTGCAAAAACCACCTGCTGTGCCTGTGAATATGAATCACTATCTGTTGAAGCAAAGCGGGTTTCCAGGCTTGCATAAGCCAAACCTGACCTCAGCCGTTGTCTCTTTTTTTCTTTTTTTTTTATCGCCCGGCTTCTGAAAGTTTTCTGACAAACTTTTCTTGTTGTTGTTGTTGATGTTGTTGTTTCTTCTTCTTCTTCTTCTTCTTCTTCCAGTGACGTCGGAAATCCGGTGAGATCACCGGTAGTTAAAATGGCGGAGCTTCAATAGAGGGGACGGATTGATCTCTTTCGGTACTCCGATTTATTTCTGACATTACCAGATCCTTTTTGTCACTTCCCCCCCCTATTGAATATTTTTGTTGGCTCCGCTGAGGTCTGAATTCATCTCTCCGACTCCGTGTGTGTTGTTGTTCATCGATTTGACGTCTTTTCACCGAGACTGATATCAGACGAATTGTGTGCGTGCGTGCGTGCGTGCATGCGTGTGTGTGTGTGTGTGTGTGTGTTTTTGTACGACAGTGAGAGGCCTGCTCTACCGTACGTCTGCTTCTAAGAGAACAAACATCCCGTAACTTCACAAGCTGAATAAAGCTTAATCTGTACACATCTGTTGTCTTGGGAAAATGTTTCTTTCAAAAAGAGAATTCACTGTGGCTAAAAAAAATGACAGACTTACAACAGTGTTGTTTGATTTTACAAGCATCCAGCATACTTAACAGATTCTGCAACGAAAAAAATAATTATTTTCAACATCACACATTTCCATCGGTGAGAAAGTGACCGCTGCATTTAGGCCATTTGTTGCTAGACATACTGGCCGCTGCATTCAGGCCATTTCTTGCTAGACATACTGACCGCTGCATTCAGGCCATTTCTTGCTAGGCATACTGGCCTCACCCCACTGCAGTCATCTAGGACTCCAACTCCTCGAACAACGAAACCTTCACAACACCAAGACCCCAGAACTTAACAACTCGTCCTCAAGGACACACGCCAACAGGCTGTAAAACTCATCTCTTTTCGTGTGTCCAACAACAGCATTGTACATTACCCTCCACGAACAAACAAAATGGTTGACGTTCCCGGCAGCCACATATCCACGCGAGAAGCCCCCCCCCCCCCCCCCCCACCCCCCCCCCCCCCCCCCCCCCCTTTAAATCCACTGAGGCTCTCGACTCTCCAGTGCCAGTGGCCTTCCACACCTTGAAATTAGGTAAAAGTGAATGAGATGTAATGTTCAACTTTAGAATACTAAACTCAGGGGGGCTGTTTAGACGAAAAACAAAGGGTGTCTTAGGCTCACCTCGATGCACTAAGTTGAATGGAACCCTCAGCTAAGCTGTACGACCACTACTTTCCCATGAAACTGCGACAATTTTATACACAGTAAGCTCAGCCGATCACAGCCAGAGCAACCACCTGCAAGCCATTTTGACTGCTGATCACGCGGGTGGTCGCGTCATCAATCTCTGTGTGTTTTCATTGCAGTCAAAATGGCGTGCATGTGGGGAAGGAGTACTCAGTTTACTGTGTATTTGTCGCAGTTTCATGGGAAAGGAGTGGTCCTAGAGCTTAGCTGAGGGTTCCATTCAACTCAGCGCATCGAGGTGAGCCTAAAACACCCTTTGTGTTTCGTCTAAACAGCCCCCCTGAGTTTAGTATTCAAAAGTTGAACATTACCGTAACCGCTGTTAGCGGAAATTTGTTGAATTGTTCAAGGGTTGTTAACCTCATTTACCTTGATTTTGTTACGAAGGGAAAGAAGAAGAATTTACCCAGTATACATTACAAGGGCTCAGTGTGCCAACACTGAGCACGGTTTGTTGAGAAACATGGACGTGCGTCGCGGTCCATTGTAAACAGACAGACCAGACGAATCCTATACCCATCTCTCCTCGACACAAGGAGAACTTTCCTGAACGGAACGGGACAGACGTACTTGTCACTGATAGCCTATCAACCCTTATCAAAATGAAATGAGATCACGAGCATTGCAGCATTCATCTACCTATCTGTTCAACAAGACCTTTTTTTTTTGCCAATGACATGTACACACTGAAAGCTAATACTGGCCGACTCCTGAAAATTCACCTGTAATATCTGTCAACGACTTGAATGCATGTCTGAACAATAATTGCTCTGGGACAGCATAGCTTTGCCTACCTTTTGAACAACATGCCTATTTTAGCTCGCAGCTCACTTTTTTTTTCTCCGCAATCTTTATTCACTTAAGAAAGACAGTTTCGTCTAAACTAATCGCGTGTCCTGTTACGTAGCCAGCGTTAAATGACGCAGCCCACAATAAATGACGTTGCCCACAGTAAATGACGTTTTGATTGTTGTACCGAGTCGTGTGTGGTCTGAAGGACTTCTGAAAACCCTGATGAACACCTTTCGTTCTCCATGTGATCGTTGTATTTCTAAAAGAGAACAAGAGAGGCAAGGCCTTCAAGACTCACTTGTGATAAATTAAGTCCCCTAGCATTAATTACAGAGTAATTTCCTTTTTTTAGTATCTGCACCAAAACGTTTGCAAAATAAATAAAAATTCCATGCTTAGCAAAAGAAGTTCCTGTTTGAACAAAAAATGATAATAATGACTGCTCTTGTTGTGTCAGAATAAGAGGTCAAAGTGCCAAGTTTAGAGAATACAAAAAATATAAATATAACAGTAAATGCAGTTTGCATATAATTAGGCTTCTTTTCTTTTTTTTTTCTTCTTTTTTTTTTGTGCCCATCCCAGAGGTGCAATATTGTTTTAACAAGATGACTGGAAAGAACTGAAATTTTCCTATTTTTATGCCAAATTTGGTATAAACTGACAAAGTATTTGCAGAGAAATGTCAATGTTAAAGTTTACCACGGACACACAAGACACACAGACACACACACACACACACACACACACACACACACACACACACACACAACCGAACACCGGGTTAAAACATAGACTCACTTTGTTTACACAAGTGAGTCAAAAATGTTCTTTGCCTGGTCAAACTTCTAAAAAAAACACAAAAAAAAAAACACAGACTGTCGTTGTTTTGATTAGGAACGAAGTATAGCAGCTTTTGTTCCTTTGTCCGTGTTGTTTTGAATCAAGAATGATTGCTGTAGTGTAATGCAGGCGGTTTTTGAACGAGTAAGATTTTTAACTGCCGTGTTTAGAGAATCATACGGTCGCTGCGGTCACCAAGGAAAACCACAACACACCCTCATTCTTCCTCACATGACCGTTGCCCTGTAGGAACTATCTCCGCGTTCGATAAATTAGTCTGGCACTAAAACAGCAGAATGCTCAAAGAGGTTATTTCAAAACTGAACCCGGTTGTTATGCTGATCAGTACAGGGTATAGGCTGTTGGTCACGTTGTAAGTCTTCTTCCACAAGTAGCCTATGTCCATATATATATATATATATATATATATATATATATATATATATATATATATATATATGATAGTCGTGTCCGACTGTGATCATCAGCAGAGGAGGCAACTGCTGTTCCGACTATTTGGGCTAGAATTTGATTATAGTGGAGAGTGTCTTGCCCAAGTACATCCCCACTCTCTCGGCCAAGAGGGTTTTAGGACAGTCGGCGTTGGGATGGTTCCCAAAGGCCAACTAGCCAGCCGGCCCCCAAGGCTGCAGCACTAAGAGCCAGTGCAATTTTGCCTCCTAGTTTGAGAGAGTCATAGTCCTTCACAAAAAGACGAAGCTGTAAATGGTTTCCCACTGACTGGAGAAACCATTGATAATACAGCTCTCACTTTGCTGTTGGCCCAAATGTACACTCCGCTGACAAATACAGAAATAGCAACGTGTCTCTGTTTTGACGCGAGTTCTGTTTGTGCCTAGGTTCAAAACTCTGCCGTCCAGTTGCTAAGTAGAAGCGCGGGGGTGGGGGGGGGGGGGGGATAGGGGGTGGCTTCGTTTCCATGTCTGGTGCAGTTTTCTGTTGTCGCCTTTTAAGCAACAGTGAACGCTTTCAAAGCTGGCCTAGCTTTCGTTGTTAGGTCCTGACACCGCCAATAAATAAAATAAAATAAAATAAAATAAAACCCATTTCAATTACCGTTCTGTGAAAAGGGTATAGATATGGCTTCAAGGAGTGGTGGTGTGTGGTGGTGGTGTGTGGTGGAGTGTGGTGGTGTGTGGTGGTGGTGAAGTGATATGGGGGATCGGGTGTGGTTAGGGGGGTTCGACATACATGTGGTCTGTGTGTGTGTGTGTGTGTGTGTGTGTGTGTGTGTGTGTTTTGCGTGTGCATATGTGGATGTATGTTTATGTGTGTGCGTGTGTGCGCATACGCACGCGCGCATGCGTGTGTGTGCTAATAATTGTGTGTGTGCGTAAGTGTTTGTGTGTGTGTGTGTGCGAGCGCGTGTGTGTGCTAATGTTTGTGTGTGCATATGTGAATGTGTGTGCGTACTAAGGTGTGTGTGCATATGTGTGTGTGAGAGAGAGGGGGGGGAGAGGGAGACAGAGAGAGGAGAGAGAGAGTCAAAGAGAAGGAGAGAGGGGGGGAGAGGGAGAGAGAGAGGGTCAAAGAGAGAGAGAGAGAGTCAAAGACAGAGAGAGAAGAGACAGAGAGAGAGAGAGAGAGAGAGAGAGAGAGAGAGAGAGAGAATCAAAGAGAGAGAGTCACAGACAAAGAGTCAAAGACAGAGAAGGAGTCAAAGAGAGAGGAGAGAGAGAGAGAGTCAAAGAGAGAGGAGAGAGAGTCAAAGACAGAGAAGGAGTCAAAGAGAGAGGAGAGAGAGAGAGAGAGTCAAAGAGAGAGGAGAGAGAGAGAGTCAAAGAGAGAGGAGAGAGAGTCAAAGAGAGAGAGTCAGAGAGAGTCAAAGAGAGAGAGGCACAGAGAGAGAAGAGACACAGAGAAAGAGTCAAAGAGAAAGAGGGAGAGAGAGAGAGTCATAGAGAGAGGAGAGAGTCAGAGAGAGAGTCAGAGAGAGAGAGAGAAGAGACAGAGAGAGAGAGTCAAAGAGAGAGAGAGGGAGAGAGAGAGAGTCAGAGAGAGAGTCAGAGAGAGAGAGAAGAGACAGAGAGAGAGAGTCAAAGAGAGAGAGAGGGAGAGAGAGAGAGTCAAAGAGAGAGTGAGAGAGAGACAGTCAGAGAGAGAGAGAGAAGAGAGAGAGAGAGTCAAAGAGAGAGTGAGAGAGAGACAGTCAGAGAGAGAGAGAGAAGAGAGAGAGAGAGTCAAAGAGAGAGTGAGAGAGAGAGAGAAGAGACAGAGAGAGTCAAAGAGAGAGTGAGAGAGAGAGAGAAGAGACACAGAGAGAG
>NC_134891.1:8779928-8782428 GCF_041734735.1 Babylonia areolata | reverse complement strand
GGGTATGAAGGAAGCAAGACATTGCTACTGATCAATAAATCGATGCCAGAACACCTGCATGCTAACTGATGCAGGGGGCGGAGGAGGGGGGTGCTGGGGGGGGCGGGGGGGCAGATAGCGCAGCAGTCACTGCTTCCGACACAAGTAGTGGACCGGCGGCCTACTGAGTAATCCGCCTGACCAGGAAGCGAGTATCCCTGGGTTCGAGTCCCGAGTCCCGCACGGACAACACACACACACACACACACACACACACACACACACACACGCACGCACGCGCGCATGCACACACACACACACACACACACACACACACACAAACACACACACACGCACGCACGCACACACACACAGATACAGACACACACACACACACACACACGCACGCGCGCACGCACGCACGCACACACACACACACACACACACACACACACACACACACACACACACACACAAATAAATAAACCCTATTTTAAAAAAAACACAACACACACACCATTAGTAAGCATAGCTGGGGACAAGATACTGCGGTTTCAAAACATTTATCGACATCGCTTTTTCGTTCTAAATCATCGTGAGGCCAAAAGGTACTTTTTTCAGTGTACCTAAATACCTTCTACAAAAACTAGGTACTTTTTTTCATCGTACCTAAATACCTTCTACAAAAATTAGGTATACCTACTTTTTTTCAGTGTACCTAAATACCTTCTACAAAAATTAGGTACTTTTTTCAGTGTACCAAAATTTATTCTACAAAAATTAGGTACTTTTTTCAGTGTACCAAAATTTCTTCTACAAAAATTAGGTACTTTTTCAGTGTACCCAAATACCTTCTACAAAAATTAGGTACTTTTTTAGTGTACCTAAATACCTTCTACAAAAATTAGGTACATTTTTCTGTGTACCGAAATACCTTTTACAAAAATTAGGCACTTTTTCAGTGTACCTAAATGCCTTCTACAAAAACTAGGTACTTTTTTCAGTGTACCAAAATTTATTCTACAAAAATTAGGTATACCTACTTTTGTCAGTGTACCTAAATACCTTCTACAAAAACTACGTACTTTTTTCATCGTACCTAAATACCTTCCACAAAAATTAGATATACCTACTTTTGTCAGTGTACCTAAATACCTTCTACAAAAACTAGGTACTTTTTTCATCGTACCTAAATACCTTCTACAAAAATTAGGTATACCTACTTTTTTCAGTGTACCTAAATGCCTTCTACAAAAACTAGGTACTTTTTTCAGTGTACCAAAATTTATTCTACAAAAATTAGGTACTTTTTTCAGTGTACCAAAATTTCTTCTACAAAAATTAGGTACTTTTTCAGTGTACCCAAATACCTTCTACAAAAATTAGGTACTTTTTTAGAGTACCTAAATACCTTCTACAAAAATTAGGTACTTTTTTCTGTGTACCTAAATACCTTTTACAAAAATTAGGCACTTTTTCAGTGTACCTAAATGCCTTCTACAAAAACTAGGTACTTTTTTCAGTGTACCTAAATACCTTCTACAAAAATTAGGTATACCTACTTTTGTCAGTGTACCTAAATACCTTCTACAAAAACTAGGTACTTTTTTTTCATCGTACCTAAATACCTTCTACAAAAATGAGGTATACCTACTTTTTTTCAGTGTACCTAAATACCTTCTACAAAAGTTAGGTACTTTTTTCAGTGTACCAAAATATATTCTACAAAGATTAGGTACTTTTTCAGTGTACCTAAATTACCTTCTACAAAAATTATACGTTTCGACACTGTAATTAAACATACAAAATCAGAGTAACAAACAAAAGGGGGAGGGGGGGGTTCGGGGCGGAGGGGGGGGGGGGGGGGGAGAATATATGTCAATGTCTGCAGTTCCTTACCGAATGACATTTTCTTCGGTTCTTTAACGTTTGATGCATGCTTACACCATTATATATGTGTATATATATATATATATATATATATTAAAATGATATGAGAACAACAACAAAAAAAACACCAAAAAAAAACCCACAAAAAAGCGCATAAAATTATGTCCCTTTATTTATATTTGTATTTCTTTTTATCACAACAGATTTCTCTGTGTGAAATTCGGGCTGCTCTCCCCAGGGAGAGCGCGTCACTACACTACAGCGCCACCTTTTTTTTTCTTTTTCTTTTTTTCTTTTTTTCTTTTTTTTTCCTGCATGCTGTTTTATTTGTTTTTTTCCTATCCAAGTGGATGTTTTCGACAGAATTTTGCCCGGAACAACCCTTTTGTTGCCGTGGGTTCTTTTACGTGCGCTAAATGCATGCTAGCACACGGGACGACCTCGCTATATCGTCTCATCCGAATGACTAGCGTCCAGACCACCACTCAAGGTCTAAGTGGAGGTGGGGGGGGGGGGGAGGGAAATATCGGTGGCTGAGCCCATATGCCCATCCCCGTCCTCCCCCCCCCCCCCCCCCCCCCCCCCCACCCTTCATTTCTTCCTTCTTTTCCGTTAAATATTATCTTAAATA
>NC_134891.1:8754928-8757428 GCF_041734735.1 Babylonia areolata | reverse complement strand
TAACGACGACAACGATAGCAACAAGGACAAAACACAATAACGACGACAACGATAGCAACAACGACAAAACACAATAACGACGACGACGACAACGATAGCAACAACGACAAAATACAATAACGACGACGACGACAACGATAGCAACAACGACAAAATACAATAACGACGACAACGATAGCAACAACGAAAAAAACACAATAACGACGACGACGACGACAACGATAGCAACAACGACAAAACACAATAACGACGACAACGATAGCAACAAGGACAAAACACAATAACGACGACAACGACAACGATAGCAACAACGACAAAACACAATAACGACGACAACGATAGCAATAACGACAAAACACAATAACGACGACAACGATAGCAATAACGACAAAACACAATAACGACGACGACGACAACGATAGCAACAAGGACAAAACACAATAACGACGACAACGACGACAACGACAGCAACAACGACAAAACACAATAACGACGACGACGACGACAACGATAGCAACAACGAAAAAACCGTGAGAAGAAAGAGAACCAGGCGTAAGAAACCAGTAGCAAAGCATGCAGACAAACGAACAGACAGACAGAGGGACAGACAGACGGACAGAGAGACGGACGGACGGACGGACGGACGGACCATCGACCGCGGAGAGCTGTCTCTATGGCAGCTAGAATGACTCGAGAGAGTTGGTCGAGGGGAATTAGTTCTGCTCCTTCTTCCCCCCCCCCCCCCCCCCCCCCCATCAACCCCTTCACATTCCTCGTCCTCCTCAACGCCCCCCCACCCCCCCCCCCCCCCCCCACCCCCCCCCCTCTGCCTTCCCCACCAGCCGCATCCACCCCTCCCCAGGTCAAAAAGAATATATTATTTTCTGTTTATCTATCTGTCTATCTACAGATCTGTTTGTCTGTCTATCTATCAGTCTATCTATCTATCTATTCATTTGTACATTTCTTTCATTCATTCATAATTTCGATATACATGTACAGTGTGAACAAAGCTTGTTTTGTTTGTTTATTTGGGGGTTGTTTTTTTTTCATAATCCCTCTCCTCGTCGTGTTCAAGTAGTAAAAAAAAATAGACGTCTTTGTTTCATATATATATATATATATATATATATATATATATATATTAACATCCCTCACATCCAAGACCACACGCATCCAACATCATCTTTTGAATCTGAGAGGAAGACATATAACTTTTTGTTGGGTTCCTTCTCACCTTGGTCTCCTATATAATGAATGGGCTGACAGGGCTGCAAGAAAAGGCGCAAAACACCAACAGGGAACCACAGAACTTTATGTGCCTTTGTCTGTACAAGAGGGGTACCGCTTACTAGAAAAAAGCATCATGGAACAAAGTCAGGGAAGTGTACCAGCAAAATGGCAAAGTTTTAAATAAAAGTATAAATAATATTCAACAACCGGAATCTATCAATCAATCAAATACATTCAGTAATTTAATCAGATTAAGGCAAATTCAGGCATTATCAAACAGGATAAAGCTGAACGCTTTTATAACAAAGTTCAGCAGAGATGTTAAATGCATATGTGGAGAATCTATTTCTAGCAAACACATACTCTTTGAATGTCAGAGTCTGAAATCGTTTTTACCAAACTTCTCGGAAAATTCTTGTGAATGTATTTTTGACAATTTTAAGATGTTATCTGCTATTGCAGAAGGTTTGCTGCATAGTCCAATTGGACATTTGTTATAGTTGTTACAGTTGTTTGATGTTAGCGTTTCCTTCTATATTGTGCCAATGTCTCCCCTTTTAATGTTGTTTTTTTTCCCCCGGTGCTCTGTATCTTTTCCCAGCCACACACACACACACATGCGCACACACGCGCACACACACACACACACACACACCATTCTTCACCCTCTGCCCAACACTGTTCCCACCACCACGCCCCGCCCCGCCCCTCCTTTTTTTTTCCGTCTAATATCACTTAAAGCGGAAGACGTTAACTCACTCAGTACGGCCAGTCCTCTCTTCTCCTCTACACAGACCCCTCGGATGTCCAGTGGGTGTCTGAATGACCCAACCTTTAGCTTCCGTCGTCAGAGTTGTGGTATTCTTTGTCAACATTCACCTCTTCAGTATAAGAGCCTTCCACTTACAATGTTTTGATGGTGATAATTGGGGTGAAACGCTGTTAACGTCGTCTCTTTCGCCGTTCGTATGGAGAGAGTTAAACTAAAAGGCTACTACTCACCGAACAGGAACTGAAGGACGCGAGCCAACAGGCCGTTAAACTGGACGACGACCACGTGCCACTGACCCTCAGACTCTGTGAGAGAGAAGTTAACTCTCTCCATACGAACGGCGAAAGAGACGACGTTAACTGCGTTTCACCCCAAGTACCACCATCAAAATATTGCAAGCGGAATGCTCTTATACTGAAGAGGTGAATGTTGACAAAGAATACCACAATTCTGACGACGGAAGCTAAAGGTTGGGTCATTCAGACACCCACTGGA
>NC_134891.1:8747428-8749928 GCF_041734735.1 Babylonia areolata | reverse complement strand
GAAAGAGACAGAGATAGAAAACGACCAGCTGGGTTCAAAACGCGAAACAGACAGACAGACAGACAGACAAGAGGCAAACAAACAGACTGCCACAAAGGCAGACAGACAGACAGAAAGACAGACAGACAGACAGACAGACAGACAGACAAGAGGCAAACAAACAGACCGCCACAAAGGCAGACAGACAGACAGACAGACAGACAGACAGACAAGAGGCAAACAGACCGCCACAAAGGCAGACAGACAGACAGACAGACAGACAGACAGACAGACAGACAGACAGACAAGAAACAAACAAACAGACCGCCACAAAGGCAGACAGACAGACAGACAGACAGACAAGAGGCAAAAACAAACAGACCGCCACAAAGGCAGACAGACAGACAGACAGACAGACAGACAGACAGACAGACAAGAAACAAACAAACAGACCGCCACAAAGGCAGACAGACAGACAGACAGACAGACAGACAGACAGACAGACAGACAAGAAACAAACAAACAGACCGCCACAAAGACAGACAGACAGACAGACAGACAGACACCGAGACAAGCACAAACAGAGGCAGAAAAACGACCAACGGGGGGGGGTTTAAACGCGAAAACCCAAAGTCCTCGGAAACACTATAGACCCCACGCTTTAACTCACTCAGTACGGCCAGTCCTCTCTTCTCCTCTACACAGACCCCTCGGATGTCTAGTGGGTGTCTCAATGACCCAACCTTTAGCTTCCGTCGTCAGAATTGTGCTATTCTTTGTCAACATTCACGTCTTCAGTATAAGAGCCTTCCGCTTGCAATATTTTGATGATGGTAACTGGGGTGAAACGCTGTTAACGCCGTCTCTTTCGCCGTTCGTATGGAAAGAGTTAAGGCTTTTACCGAATGAACGTGGGCACCGTGTCCTAGCTGCGGTGGGGGAGGGGGGGGGGAGGGGGCGGGGGAGGGTTGGGGGGGGGGGCAAGGTGGGAACATAACAGTTTACGTGGTTCCTCAATCAGGAACTACCGCCACCATTACCTTGGCGGGCTTTTTTTTTTTTTTTTTCTTTTTTTTTTTTTTTTTTTTTTTTCCCCTGTGTTCTGGTTCAGCTTGGTACTCACGCACGCAGCACCCAGCCGCTCAAGAGTCGGCTCTTCCTTCTCCTCTCTTTTCTCTGCGTCAGTAGACTGCAAGCTCACACGCACACTCTGTATAAAATCTGTGAATGGGCTTTCACGTGTATGGCCCGTTACCATCCTGCCATGTGTGCAGCCGTATTCCATCTTCGGTGTTGTTGTTGTTGTTGTTGTTGTTTCTCATTGATAGGAACTGCCTTTTACAGCTTGGTGGTCATATTATGTTGAATGCAACACTGACAGATTTCGCAACTACTGATATCGTGTCTTTGTCGGACTTGTTAGTCATAAATGCAGCACGCATTTATTAAGTGATACTTCTTCTTCTTCTTCTTCTTTGTTCGTGGGCTGCAACTCCCACGTTCACTCGAATGTACACGAGTGGGCTTTTACGTGTATGACCGTTTTTACCCCCACCGTGTTGGCAGCCATACTCCGTTTTCGGGCGCATTCAGGAATACACCGCCTTTTGTTGAACCTGACACTCATATAGATCTATGCAGTATAGAGGACGATAGAGAGACATACAGAAAGAAAACAAAAACACAGTCAGCATCCTTTTCACAGTCATGAGCGCTTCATGTGTAGATATCATTGACAGCCACGCACCAAGGATACGCTTCTTGTGTTGCACGTGCTAGCGTCCTTCACAGTCACGTGTGGTTCGTCCGTCGGGATCGACGAGGACCATCTAGTCATCCTGGGGGTGGGTGGGTTGGGCTCTGTGGGTGCGCAGATGACTGATCAGGCCAATCCGCGCCCGGAAGGTTCTGACGCAGTGTGGACAGGGGATGGTGGCGGCTGTTGACTGATGACTTGCGCGATGACTTTGTTTATAGTGAGGAAGAGTTGCGCACCGTCGACCTCACTCTCTTGTCCGAGACCGTCTGTATCCAGTGGCAAGACGAGGTCAAGACGACTGGAGATGGAAACGGATGCAGTGGATGACCAGGATGTCCTATGTGCCTCATCCTGCCCTCAGCGCTCCACAGTGCTCTGCTGCAACCGCCTTCCTCTCCGTTGAACCATGAAGGTTTCTTCCGCAGAGTCCGCCGGATCCAGTCTTCACATGCTTGGGTAGACAAGCCCTAACTCACCGAGGGTTGGAGACCCGTCGGCTTCCCTCACCTAGTTTAGCCAACCTGTCAAAGCCGTTATGCAATACGTAAGCAACACGTGTAGATTTCATTCACAGTCAAGCTTCACGCGTAAGTGTCTGTTCTGTGCTGAACAATCACGTACGCTTGGCATGTAACTCCATGTCCTTAGCTGCCATGTGTGTATATCCCATAACAGCCACCTACACATGTTTCACGTGCATTGATATCCTTAGTTATGAAACTGTGCATAACAAATAAAGAACACCTCACGAGTATGTGTCAT
>NC_134891.1:8724928-8732428 GCF_041734735.1 Babylonia areolata | reverse complement strand
ATAAAAACATCTAACAAATAAAAGGTACATATAACTAAAATAACATGCGCGCGCACACACACACACACACACACACGTACACACACACACACACACACACACGTACACACGTATACACACACACACACACACACACACACACACACACGCACGTTAAAACTGACTATAAAGTATTGTACAACATTACAAATATAAAAACATCCAGGAAATAAATCGTCACAAACATTGGAAAAACAATATATGATTTTATTATTTTATTTTTTTTATATTTTTTAGTCCTCAGTCTAAACCTTACGAGGCTATTCCTATGCCATTTGTTTGTTACAAAAAAATAATGTTAGATACTTTTCTGCCTGAAAGTCGATTTTAAAAGGAATGAAACCACCTGTATTTATCTTCTTCTTCTTCTTTTTTTTTTTTTTTTTTTTTTTTCTGCCCAGTTATCTGGCCCGTTTCAGTGGCATTACTCCCACGCCGCTCATTTAGATTCTCCCATACACGGCCACACCCAGGTTCGTCCATCACACTTCCAGCGCCGGCAGTCCACAGCGAACCATCGATGTTAGGTCGCCAGGAGGCCACACACCAGAGGAAACCGTGCACTGCTGCTGAGTCACTTCGGTGGGTGTACAGTTGTGGCAGTTCTGATTTAACTTGCTCAGGACACCACCTACTAAGCCCCCCCTACTGACGACAATAATGGCTTAGTCGTGGAGCCAGACTGAGTGAGCGTCCCTCCCAGCGTGGAGACCGTAACCACATCCCCCCAACGGCAGTCCCCCATGAATCCACCGATACTGAAGACCTTGACAAGACTCACCCCAAGCACGGAAGCAACTACATACACATACATACTGGCCACAGTGGTTTTAACACTTGACCGTTTCGGCCCTATACACAATTTCAAATACTGCCCACACACACTTCTCTCGTGGTGGTTATATATATATATATATATATATATATATATATATATATATATATATATATATATATATATCTTTGTATGTACGTGTGTGGGGTTGGGGGTGGGAGATATGGGCGTATGTGTGTGTGCTTGTACAAGTAAGTGTTCATCTCTGTGAGTGTGTGTTTGTGTGTGTGCCGTGGAAGCTGCGATACGTAGACTAGAAATGAGTGTGTGGAGGAGGGGGTAGAGGAGGTGCAAGGTAATTTGTGTGTGTGTGTGTGTGTGTGTGTGTATGTGTGTGTTGGAGCTCATGTACGTTTATATGTATTTGACTGTGCTTTCATATGTGCTTGTACAAGTAAGTGTTCATCTCTGTGAGTGTGTGTTTGTGTGTGTGTGTGTGTGTGTGTGTGTGTGTGCCGTGGAAGCTGCGATACTTAGACTAGAAATGAGTGTGTGGAGGAGGGGGGTAGAGGAGGTGCACGGTAATGCGTGTGTGTGTGTGTGTGTTGGAGCTCATGTACGTTTATATGTATTTGACTGTGCTTTCATATATGTGAAACTGCATGTCTGGTGCATTTCTGTTATGGATGTGTGGGTGTATGTGTGAATGTGTGTCTTCATATTTTACATTTATTTGCTTATTTATCACCATTGTTGTCTTATTTATTTATTTATTTATGTTTTATTATTATCATTTTATTAGTATTACTAATATTATTACTACTACCTTTTTCTATATTATAATTATTATTTATTTATTTATTTATTTATGCAAGCTTATCTATTATTTATTCCCCCGTTTTTTTTGGTTTTTTTTGTTTTGTTTTGTTTTTTTTGTTTTTTGGGTTTTTTTTGTTTTTGTGTGTGTGTGTGTGTGTGTGTTCTCAAGGCCTGACTAAGCGCGTTGGGTTACGCTGCTGGTCAGGCATCTGCTTGGCAGATGTGGTGTAGCGTATATGGTTTTGTCCGAACGCAGTGACGCCTCCTTGAGCTACTGAAACTGAAACTGGACGGGTATCGAAACTGAGGTCACCATGACAGCAGGGAATGAAAGGCCACAGACTTTGGGACTTTTTTTGTTGTTGTTTATATTGGTAATGATGAAGGGGAAGGAGGAGGAAGACGATGATGATCATGATGATGTTGCTATGGAGGTCCATTTTGGTTTGGGACTACATGACAAGGCTGCACTCTACGCTTCCTTTCATAATGATATCCCGGCGTCAACCAGGCCCGAGAGGTAGAGACACTTGCGGTGTTGGTCAGGTAATTAGAGCAACACACCCAAAGAAGCATCCTTGAAGTGGATGGTACTCGACTGTGAGGTGCCAGTTTGCCCATTTATGCCCACAGCACACTCAACTCTGGGTAGGAGCCGGCCGCGGGCCGAAAAACCCACCTCCGCTGGGATTCGAACCCGCGTCCTCCTGGCCGTTAGTCCGCGACGCTAACCACTTCGCCACGGGCGGCTGGTACCTGTATTTATCATTAGCTTCTAAGTCTGAATGCCAGTTTTGCTTATAGCATGAGATAATTCTGTCTTTTAAATTCACTCATGAAATCATGCTCATATCCAACCCTCTGATTCAACCAAACTACACCAAACCCATTCTCAGTCAGCATATTATGTATGCTCGATTCCTGATTCAACTGACCAGATTCATGTTTTAACAGAAGCATCTTATAGGCCTGTCTGTACAGTCGTGATACTGGAAAAAGCTGTAAGTCTCAACCAGTATTTAATGCATTTTATATATGTTCTGATGTACAGCGCATACCTTCCCGTTTCTCCATAGACTGATTTATTAGATGTATGAAAAGGTACACAAAGGACTCTTTTTATTATTGCAAAAGTATGTACTTTTTCAATCTGCTTACTGTCTTCGTGTGACCCCCATATTTCAGCTGCATAAGTTAAGAATTGTTCTATCTGTGTATCAAACATTTTCCACAACAGAGAGAGAGAGAGAGAGAGAGAGAGAGAGAGAGAGAGAGAGAGAGAGTTGACACTTGAAAATGTTATTGTCATTACCTAAAAATGGTCTTTTGACAAGGGTTAACGACCATCACTTGACGCGCGCAATAGCCAAGTGGTTAGAGCGTTGGACTTTCAATCCGAGGGTCCCGGGTTCGAATCTCGGTGACAGCGCCTGTTGAGTTAAAGGGGTGGAGATTTTTCCGATCTCCCAGGTCAACATTTGTGCAGACCTGCTTGTGCCTGAACCCCTTTCGTGTGCATACGCACGCAGAAGATCAAGTACGCACGTTAAACTTGGTAATAAAGACATATTCTATTCTATTCTGTTCTAAACATACTCTAATCCATGTCGGCGTTCGGTGGGTTATGAAAACAAGAACATACCAAGTATGCACACCCCCGAAAGCGGAGTATGGCTACCTACATGGCGGGGTAAATAAACAAAAGGGTCATACACGTAAAATGTTACATGTCTGTCTGAGTGTGTATGTGTGCATGCCTGAAATCTGATTGACACAGGAAACGAATGATGAGCGCCCAGTGGCAGCCGTCAGTAGGCTCTAACCAGGTAGGCAGCCTGTTGTGCGAATGACCCCGTGTTTGTAAAGCGCTTAGAGCTTGGTCTTCTACCGAGGATAGGCGCTATATAAGTATTCATATCAATCAATCAATCTTTTGGGACGCCAACAGATTACCTATGTGATTTCATGTGTTATCTGCTTTCGTTCAAGAACATATCAGCGCCAGATCAGCTTGGCTAACTGCCTTCTAATGCATCATTTTACTTGTGGTTAACCGATCATTGTGGTGTTTTTTGTTTTTCTGCAATGAACATGGCAACCAGTCTGATTCAGTTTTCGTCATCAGACAGAAACAACATCCGCCACCCCCCCTCCCCCACACCCCCCTCTCTTTCTATTCTCTTATCCCCATCTCTCTATCTCACTCACACTCTCCGTCACCATCCCTCCCCCCTCTGTGTCTATTTTCTTATCTTCATCTCACTTTGTCTCTGACTTTCTCTCCGTCAGGGGCAAGCTAGCCCATCCAGCTTGCTGGGGGTGAAGAGTGAAAAGTAGTAACCTGCTTGCAGCTCCACACTTGACCACGTTAACTGTTAGGCAATTTATGAAGTGGACAATTGATTAGGACTTTTTGATAATGTGTCAGTCCTTTCTTCTGACAGAATAATCAGTTTAGTGATTACTGCCAATGACTGAATGGTGATGACCACCACTTTCACAAACCAGTTAGCAGACACTGATTTTTTTTTTCTTCAGAATACTAAAGCTGCCATCCAGATATGTATCGTGACTGTTATTCGCTTCCATGTGTGTGATTGACTGAATCAGTGTGTGTCAGTGGAGTACTTGCACAAGCTACAATAGTTGAATCCTTTGACACGTTACAGCTTCTCCCAGACTTTCCAATGGTCAACACAGGTTAGTGAGCAGCATGCCAATGTATTATACAGTGCTAGAAATGCATTTTGCGTGCTGTGCTAACTCTGTGAAAATTAGATTTAGTGTGTTCAAAATGTGTCAGAATGCACGTGTTAACAAAATAGGTGATAAGCATGCCTACTTTTTCGAACAGGTATCCTGAGAAAAATAATCGGATGTTCATAATCGAGTTTCCTATCGTTTTGAAGGCTAAGACTGTATTCTTTAAAACCGTACTGTTAATAAAACGATTGCAGTGACAAGCAACGTGTTATCAGATGTGAAAGAAGATGTGTTGTTTTCTCTCTGTGGCCGCTGCCATCGCTCGGCACAGCACACACCGCTCTGCTGACCGGTCTTTCTCCCTCCCTGCAGCTGGTAACAGCTAGAGGCGCGACATGGAAGAGCACTCATGGCGCTTTGTGCAGCTATCTCTTCCAAGCCACATTTCTAACCATCCCAGCTGCTGCGTGTTATTTTTAATCGGTGCCCTTCCTTCCCAAGTTGAACGCAGGGTCAAGTTCGCTACTGCGACGAACTAAAAGTTAAGCGCTGAACACGTGGTGTGTGTGTGTGTGTGTGTTGGGGGGGGGAGGTGGGGCTGGGATGATGTTTTAACTCTCTCCATACGAACGGCGGAAGAGACGACGTTAACAGCGTTTCACCCCAATTACCATCATCAAAATATTGCAAGCGGAAAGCTCTTATACTGAAGAGGTGAATGCTGACAAAGAATACCACAATTCTGACGACGGAAGCTAAAGGTTGGGTCATTCAGACACCCACTGGACATCCGAGGGGTCTGTGTAGAAGAGAAGAGAGGACTGGCCGTACTGAGTGAGTTAAGGGGGATGATTTATACAGAGAAAGGATCAACTATAACAATGGAATAAGCAATTCATAAACACCTGTAAAACAGCAGTTACCAACATGAACAACAACAAAATAATATTTAACAAGAGAGGCATGGCCTTCAAGACTCACTTGTGATACACTTTTTTTTTTAAATCCACTCTTTTTATGTATTGAGTATAATTTCAAAATGTAATGTTTAAGATGAGAAAGATCAGTTTAAAGCAAATTAAGTCCCCTAGCATTAATTACAGAGTAATTTCCCTTTTTTTACCAACTGCACCAAAACGTTTGCAAAATAAATAAAACTTCCATGCTTAGCAAAAGAAGTTCCTGTTTGAACAAAAAATGATAATAATGACTGCTATTGTTGTTGGGTCAGAATATCAGATCAAAGTGCCAAGTTTAGAAAATACAAAAAATATAAATATAACAGTAAATGCAGTTTGCATATAATTAGGCTTTTTTTTTTTTTTTTTTTTTTGTGCCCATCCCAGAGTTGCAATATTGTTTCAAACAAGATGACTGGAAAGAACTGAATGTTTCCTATTTTTATGCCTAATTTGGTGTCAACCGACAAAGTATTTGCAGAGAAAATGTTAATGTTAAAGTTTACCACGGACACACACACACACACACACACACACAACCGAACACCGGGTTAAAACATAGACTCACTTTGTTTACACAAGTGAGTCAAAAATTAAATATCGGTAGGTCGCATCGCAGAGAAACAGTCCTGTTGGCCATTTGCTGACCATGTCTGAAGAAGATAATCATGATCATTTCGTTTATTTATTTATAGTCTGTTCATCTAAGATGATGATATTAGACTGAAAATAAATGATATTATTATTATTATTATTATTTGGATTATTATCTTTTCTATCATAATGATGATTCTTATTATTAATTAGAAATCGGCATTTCTGTATATTCGAATGAAAAGGGGGGCGGTTGAGGTGGAGGGGAGGGGATGGGTGGGGTGGGGGACGGGTCTAAGAAAGGAAGAGAGAGAGAGAGACACACACACACACACACACACAGACAGACAGAGAGAGAGAACAGAATGTGGAAAAGATAGAGTACAAAATCTAAAATGGAGAGGGTGAGTCTCAGTGATTGGAGAAAGAAAAATCATAATATTGGAAGGGTGTGTGTGAGAGGCGGGACGGGGGAAGCAGGATTAGGGCAAAATTAGGAATCAACAGCTCTACAAATATTCAGATAATCATGATTTAAAAAAAAGAAAGAAAAAAAAAAGACTTTACTTGCTAGTTATTTTGTGCACGAGAGAGAATGTGTGTTCGTGTGTGTCAGTGCGCACGCGCACGCGTGCACGCCAAGTCTCACGAGATGAGCGTTCATAAATAGATGGAGTGTTCATTTAAAAAAAAACAAAAAAAAAAAACAAAAAACAAACAAACAAACAAACCCAAACTAATCTGACCTTTTTAACCTGCCTGCCACCTCCATGCCTTCGTTGGAATTGTGGTCATCAAGTATTGAGATATTCTTGTATTTGTATGTATTTGTATTACTCTTTTTTGTCACAACAGATTTCTGCGTGAAATTCGGGCTGCTCTCCCCGGGGAGAGCGCGTCGCTACACTGACAGCGCCACCTTTTTTTTTTTCCTTTCTTTTTTCTTATCTTTTTTTTTCTACCTGCAATTTTATTATTTTTCCTATCGAAGTGGATTTTTTAACAGAAAATTGCCAGGGACAACCCTTTTGTTGCTGTGGGTTCTTTTACGTGCGATAAATGTCATGCTGCTACACGGGACCTCGGTTTATCGTCTCATCCGAATGACTAGCGTCCAGACCACCACTCACGGTCTAGAGGAGGGGGAGAAAATACTGGCGACTGCCGGTGTGATTCGAGCCAGTGCGCTCAGATTCTCTCGCTTCCTAGGCGGACGCGTTACCTCTTGACCATCTTGCGTATGGGCATATGGCTGATTATGAGTATTTATGAAAGCAAGATGCTCTGAATACTCTTCCTAACAAAACGAGTGCTTCGTTGAAAGTCGACAGTACAAAACCTTCACACTGAATGCTGAGTGTATAAATCACAACAACAACCTTTCTAGGACTTGAGTCATCCTTAATTAAACATCTAATGTTTTAGATGAGTGAGATATGTCTAAAAAAAAAAAAAAAAAAAGTCTATTCCCACAGTATATTCAGATGGACGTATCCCATTACATGACAGAATTGTGCTGACAGATTTATGAATCCATCTGACTTCAGTACTACACAAAAGTAGTTTCTGTTTGAACTGTAAAAAAGAGGTGAACTGGTTGCTTATCAGTAT
>NC_134891.1:8692441-8719941 GCF_041734735.1 Babylonia areolata | reverse complement strand
GCACCAACCCTATGTCAGGGTAACCATTCACACCCTGGAGGAGTCAGGCCCCAACCCTATGGTCAGGTAACCCATTCACACCTGGATGGAGTCAGGGCCCCTGCCCTATGTCAGGTAACCATTCACACCTGGATGAAGTGAGGCCCCAGCCCTATGTCAGGGAACCCATTCACAACACCTGGATGGAGTCAGGGCCCCAGCCCCTAAATGTCAGGAACCATTCACACCTGGAATGAAGTGAGGCCCCCCAGCCCTATGTCAGGTAACCATTCACACTGGATGGATGTCAAGGCCCCCAGCCTATGTCAGGTAACCATTCACACCTGGAATGAAAGTGGAGGCCCCAAGCCCTATGTCAGGTAACCATTTCCACACCCTGGATGGAGGTCAGGGCCACAGCCCTATGTCAGGGTAACCATTCACACCTGGATGGAGTCCAGGCCCTGTCTAGGTCAGGTAACCATTCACACCTGAATGGAGTGAGGGAAAATCGGAGGTGCTGTGCCGCCTTGCCCAAGGGACACAAACCATGCCGAAAATACTGGGAGCTTAAACCCTGAGTAGAGGGATGGCGTAGGGTAACATGTCCACCTAGGAAGCGAGGAGGGTGAACCTGAAACGTGTGCTGGTTCGATATCTCCGGTACGTCGCCAATATTTCTTTCTCCCCCCCTCCACTAACTTTGAGTGGTGGTCTGGGCACACTGGTCATTCGGATGAGAGGATAAACCGAAGGGTCCTTGTGTGCAGCATGCACTAGCACATCGTAAAAAAGATCCCACGGCAACAAATGGGGTTGTCCCTGGCAAAATTTTGTAGAAAAATCCACTTTGATAGGAAAAACAAATAAAACTGCACACAGGAGAAAAAAAAAAAGGGGGGGTGGCGCTCTCAGTGTAGCGATGCACTCTCTCTGGGGAGAGAGCAGCCCAAATTTCACACAGAGAAATCTGTTGTGACAAAAATGAGAAATACAATACAATACAAAACAATCATTGGTGACCACTTGATCAGAAATCCAACGCCAAATCAATTCTGCAATGGCAGCTCTTAAAGTACGGTTGACAGACTCGAATCCTAGAAATAAAAATCCGACAGATTAAGATGTGTTCTCTATAGCAAGACAGATGGACTTAAATTTTTTTTTTTTTAAACACCTTAGAAATACATTTCAGACATTGATAGGAAAAAAAAACAACTCTAAAGCAAGACTGGCAGACTCAAAAACTCACATATGTAAATCAGACATTGATAGATGTGTACCCTGAAGAAAGATCAACTGACTCAAAAACCCACAAATACATATCAGACACTGACAGATGTATACTCTAAAGTGACACAGATAGATTCAAAACTCTAAATCGTAAATCAGACACTATATATACTCTAACGATAAGAATGGACAAACTCAAAAACTCAGAAATACATATCAAACATTGATAGACATGTACTATAAAGCAAAACCAACAGACTCAAAAATGCAGAACTCCATACCAGATACAGATGTACATATGCTCTACAGCTCTACTGAAGGACTCAAAAACTAAGAAATAATCTATCAGACATGGACAGATGTTCACCATAAAGCGACCTGATAGACTAAAAAAAAAATTCAGAAATACACATGAGACACTGACAGACATGCACTCTTAAGACAAGAATCACAGACTAAAAAACACCCAAGAATAAGTAACGCACATTGATGGACGTGTACTCTCAAGCAAGAATGACAGACTCAAAAACTCAGAAATAAGTATCACACATTGATAAGACATGTACTCTCAAGCAAGTCTGATAGATTCTTCTTCTTCTTCTTCTTCTGCGTTCACTTGTATGCCCACGAGTGGGCTTCTACGTGTATGACCGTTTTTACCCCCGCCATGTAGGCAGCCAAACTCCGTTTTCGTGGGTGTGCATGCCTGGGTATGTTTCTTGTTCCATAACCCACCGAACGCTGACATGGATTACAGGATCTTTAACGTGCGTATCTGATCTTCTGCTATGCAATATACACACAAAGAGGGTTCAGGCACTAGCAGGTCTGCACATATGTTGACCTGGGAGATCGTAAAAATCTCCACCCCTTTACCCACCAGGCGCCATCACCGTGATTCGAACCCGGGACCCTCAGATTGACAGTCCAACGCTTTAACCACTCGGCTATTGCGCCCGTCACAGACAGACTCAAAAACTCTAAATCGTAAATCAGACAGATACATGCCCTAAAGCAAGAATGACAAACTCAAAAACTCAGAAAAACATATAAAAAAATTGCTAGACATGTACTACAAAGCAAAACAACTGACTCAAAAATGCAGAAATCCATACCAGATAAGATGTACATATGCACTACAGCAAGACTGAAGACTCAAAAACTAAGAAATATCTATCAGACAGGGACAGATGTTCACCATACAGCGACAATGATAGACTAAAAAAAAAAATTCAGAAATACACATGAGACAATGACAGACATGCACTCTTAAGACAAGAATCACAGACTAAAAACACCCAGAAATAAGTAACGCACATTGATGGACCGTGTACTCTCAAGCAAGAATGACAGACTCAAAAACTCAGAAATAAGTATTTGTATTTGTATTGTATTTGTATTTCTTTTTATCACAGCAGGTTTCTCTGAGTGAAATTCGGGCTGCTCTCCCCAGGGACAGCGCATCGCTACATACAGCGCCACACATTTTTTGTATTTTTTTCCTGCATGCAGTTTTATTTGTTTTTCCTATCAAAGTGGATTTTTCTACAGAATTTTGCCAGGACAACCCTTTTGTTGCCGTGGGTTCTTTTACGTGCGCTAAGCGCGTGCCGCACATGGGACCTCGGTTTATCGTCTCATCCGAATGACTAGCGTCCAGACCACCACTCAAGGTCTTGTGGAGGGGGAGAAAATACCGGCGGCTGAGCCGTGATTCGAACCAGCGCGTTCAGATTCTCTCGCTTCCTAGGCGGACGCGTTACCTCTAGGCCATCACTCCATATCACACATTGATAAGACATGTACTCTCAAGCAAGTCCGATAGATTAAAAAACTCTGACATACATATCAGACATAGATGGGCACACGCTCTAAAGCAATGTAGACAGACCCCCACACACGGGTCATACCCCGGTTTGTCTGTCTCAGCCCCAGTGTCGGCAGTCCACAGGGAACCATCGACGTTAGGTCGCCAACAGACCAGAGAAGACCCTGCACTGCCGCTGAGTCACTTTGGTGGTGTTCAGTGGTGCCTGTTCTGATTTAACGTACTTAGGACACCACCTACTACGCCCCCTATTAACGACAATAACGGCTTAGTGGCAGAGCCAGACTGAGTGAGCGTCGCCCCTTGAGTGGAGATCACCACCGTGCCCCTCCAACGGCAGTCCACCCATGAATCTGAAGACCTTGACATGACTCACCCCAAGCATGGAAGCGGAGGGGTAGCAAAACTGACGTCACCATGAGAGCAGGGCGTGGCAGGTCATATAATGTGGAACAGGGTTGTTTTTTTTTATATTGATGATTAAGAAGGAGGAGGAAGTAACAATAATAATCATATGAATTCATCTAGCATCTATTCCCTACATAGAGCTCTGGATGCTTTACAACGATGGGAAAATAGACACACACACGTACACATTTTGTATTTGTATTTGTATTTCTTTTTATCACAACAGATTTCTCTGTGTGAAATTCGGGCTGCTCTCCCCAGGGAGAGCGCGTCGCTACACTACAGCCCCACCCATTTTTTTTTTTTTTTTTTTGTATTTTTTCCTGCTTGCAGTTTTATTTGTTTTTCCTATCGCAGTGGATTTTTCTACAGAATTTTGCCAGGAACAACCCTTTTGTTGCCGTGGGTTCTTTTACGTGCGCTAAGTGCATGCTGCACACGGGACCTCGGTTTATCGTCTCATCCGAAAGACTAGCGTCCAGACCACCACTCAAGGTCTAGTGGAGGGGGAGAAAATATCGACGGCTGAGCCGTGATTCGAAGCAGCGCGCTCAGATTCTCTCGCTTCCTAGGCGGACGCGTTACCTCTAGGCCATCACTCCACATACTCTCTTCACACACACACACACACACACACAAAGGAGTACACAATGAGAACAAGGAAGCGGTGTTTCGTTGCTCTCTACATTACTTTAAAGAAGTGGGTTTTCCAGAGAAGACCTGAATCCAGTGGAAGAAGAATGCCTTCCCTGCTGAGGAATAGTTCAACAGAAAAGAAATGAGAAGACAATACAAAGTAATACAATACAATACAATACAGCACAACACAGGACAGTACAGTACAGCACAGTTCAGCACAGTAAAATACAGTACATGTGTGATAGTTGCCTTCAGCTATGACCATCAGAACAGGTGAGGAGGTAACTGCTGTCCCAACTATCTAGGCTAGAATTTGATTATAGCGGAGAGTGTCTTGCCCAAGTTACATCCCCACTCTCTCGGCCAAAGAGGGTTTTTAGGACAGTCGGCATTGGGGATGGTTCCCAAAGGCCACCTAGCCCCCAAAGGCTGCAGCACTAAGAGCCAGTGCAATCTTGCCTCCTAGTTTGAGAGTCATAGTCCTTCTCAGACAAAGCTGTAAACGATTTCCAACTGCAATAAACCACTGATAATACAGCTCTCACTTTGCTGTTGGCCCAGCGGTAAATTTATGTCAATCTGTGATATTAGCTGAGTACAGTTGAGCACAATACAATACAATGCAATACAATGCAATACAATACAATACAATACAAATACAATACAATACAATAGCTGAGTACAGTTGAGCACAATACAATACAATACAATACAAATATAATACAACAGCTGAGTACAGTTGAGCACAATGCAATGCAATGCAATTCAATGCAATGCAATACAATACAATGCAATGCACTACAATACAATACACTGCACTACAATACAATACAATACAATACAATACACCCATCAATCCACATCGTCACTGACCACATAAATATCCTCAGCCTTAAAGGAACCAACGTGTGTTCGAGTATACGAATCCTCTCGGTCTCTTTTAATGAAATCCTTCTCCACCTGTAAACACACACACACACACACATATGTTCACAGTCACACACACACACACACACACATTCATTGTCACACATGCAGACAGACAGACAGACAGACAGGCACACACAGACACACATGCATACAGTCACACACACACAAACGTTCATAGTCACACATGCAGACAGACAGGGAGACACACACATACACACAGAGTTCACACACACACACACACACACACACACACACACACAAACAAGATTAGGAAAATTTGTGTATGAATGTTGCTGCAATTTACCGCATTAACTGATTGATAAATTGTGTGTTTTTCATTCGTTCATTCATTTACCATTGCAATTGTGTCTTATAAACCTTACGGTTTCATGACAATAAAATCTATTCTATTCTATTCTATTCACACACACACATACATGCATACAGTCACACACATGCAGATACAAATACACATTCATAAGCGGTGAAGCACACACATACACATGTTCACAACGCGCACACAGGCACACACACATACACATGCATGCGCACACACACACACACACACACACACACACACACACACGTATTCATAGCAAATAAAACACATACTAGGTATACATACATACTAGATAAAGATACTAGATATGTGCACATTCCTTGAACATACATACCAGATAAACATAACATATATACTAGACATACATCCTAGATACGTGCACATTCTGTGAACGTACAGAGACGTGGTGATGTTCAGACTCATTCGCTCAAAACTGAAGAAATTCATTCTTCTTCTTCTTCTTCTTCTGCGTTCACTCGTATGCACACAAGTGGGCTTTTACGTGTATGACCGTTTTTACCCCGCCATGCAGGCAGCCATACTCCGTTTTCGGGGGGGTGCATGCTGGGTATGTTCTTGTTTCCATAACCCACCGAACGCTGACATGGATTACAGGATCTTTAACGTATTTGATCTTCTGCTTGCATATACACACGAAGGGGGTTCAGGCACCAGACTAGCAGGTCTGCACATACGTTGACCTGGGACATCGTAAAAATCTCCACCCTTTACCCACCAGGCGCCGTCACCGTGATTCGAACCCGGGACCCTCAGATTGACAGTCCAACGCTTTAACCACTCGGCTATTGCGCCCGTCGAAGTGATTCATTCAATGTGTGGGGAGTTTCTGGGTGTTCTTGGGAAGGGTAGGGTGCAGGTGTGAGAACGCATGTTGTGCCAATGCGCATGCAAAACTTTAAGAAAAGGCTGGAGAGACAGGGGGGGCGGGGGTGGGGGGGGGGGGGGGGGGGGAAGGGAAAGGGGAGAAAGAATGAGAAAGGTTAACAATTATTTTACACAGAGAGAGAGACAGAGACAGTAACAGATAAAGAGAGAGAGAGAGAAAGAGAGGGAAGTGTGTGTGTGTGTGTGTGTGCGTGTGTGTAAGTAAATATAGGCAGATGATGCATAGAGATATAGATAGATAGATAGATATGTGTAAGTGTGTGTGTGTTATCCATGTCCTTCAATTTTTGTGGTGTTCTTTGCATTGGTTTATGATGCATAGAGATATAGATAGATAGATGTGTGTGTGTGTGTGTGTGTGTGTGTGTGTGTGTGTGTGTGTTATGCATGTCCTTCAATTTTTGTGGTATTCTTTGCATTGGGTTTTTTTTTTTCATGTTGTTTTTTTGTTTGCTTGTCTTGTTTTTCACTGCCCATCACCTGCACAGTTTCAGAGGCCTTACTCTCTCCCACCACTCATTCCTCTTCTTCTTCTTCCTCGTTCGCCTCCCGTTAGATGAGCAGCCCGGTGTCCTCGATGAAGGCTGCCTCCCGTTAGATGAGCAGCCCGGTGTCCTCGATGAAGGCTGCCTCCCGTTAGATGAGCAGCCCGGTGTCCTCGATGAAGGCTGCCTCCCGTTAGATAAGCAGCCCGGTGTCCTCGATGAAGGCTGCCTCCCGTTAGATGAGCAGCCCGGTGTCCTCGATGAAGGCTGCCTCCCGTTAGATGAGCAGCCCGATGTCCTCGATGAAGGCTGCCTCCCGTTAGATGAGCAGCCCGGTGTCCTCGATGAAGGCTGCCTCCCATTAGATGAGCAGCCCGGTGTCCTCGATGAAGGCTGCCTCCCATTAGATGAGCAGCCCGGCTGCCTCCCGTTAGATGAGCAGCCCGGTGTCCTCGATGAAGGCTGCCTCCCGTTAGATGAGCAGCCCGGTGTCCTCGATGAAGGCTGCCTCCCGTTAGATGAGCAGCCCGGTGTCCTTGATGAAGGCTGCCGTCCATCGCAGCTCCTCCAGGGTGCCGTACAGTTTGGCTTCCACTGCTGTCAGTGCTGGCCAGTACTTCCTCCTGGATGCTGCATGCGTCATACAGTCTTGAAGGATGTGGTCGGTTGTCATTGGTCCCTCACCACAAGGGCACTCTCCACTCTGTCCAATGCCCAATTTTGTGTGCATGTGGTGGAGCAGGCGGTTGTGTCCAGTCCTCAGGCGTAAGATCTTGACTTGTTCCCGTCGTTCCAGCAAATGGTATCTGTCTTCTGGGTTATATTTGGGGTGCTGGAGGCGCCACTTTATTCCTTGCTGTGCCTTGATGATTGTCTTGATTTCATCGTATGACACCAGTTTGTTGGCCTGCTCCTTCTGTGCACCGTCTTTTGCCAGAATGTCCGCTTTTTCATTGCCTCTGATGCCACAGTGTGCTGGTACCCATTGTATCACCACTTTCTCCACTCTGGCACTCAGGGCAACTAGGGCTGAAGTGAGATGGTTCTGTTCATTGCAGTGGGAGTTCATGAGGGCTTGGAGTACGGAGAGAGCGTCTGAGAACACCACCACCTGCCCTGTTCTTGTGGAGTTCTGCAAGACTGTTGTGGCTGCCTCACAGATGGCTTCTCGCTCAGCTCAGAAGTTGGTGGAGTATTTTCCTGTTGGGATTGCAATTTCTTCATCTCCGTCTTTGTATCGGAGGAAGATTCCAGCTCCACCATCCCTCGTTGCTTCTGTGGCAGAGCCATCTGTGAAGACATTGGTCCAGTCTTCCTGGGGGTACTGGTTGCAGATGTACTGCATGGCCAGGGCCTTCCTTTGGGTGTCTGACTGTGTTCCTCTTTTCTCCACTCCGGGAATGCTGGTGACGACTGTTGGGAACACCTGCCTCTTCCAAGATGGGTTGGTGACATTTGCCGGGATAAGCTTTGCTTCGTGTTCCATCAAGACTGGGGTTTGTCTTTCAATGCGTCTTGACTGGTGGATGAAGCTGCCTCTTTTCAGCCGGCTCTTGGTGGGTCTGCTCATTCTGTTGTTCATTGGATGGTTTTCAAGGCATTTAAATTTTGCTGCCTGGATGAGGATCTGTGTCCCTTCTGTCCTCCAGTGACTGTACCCCAGTGGTTTCCTCCATCTTCAGGATTGGGGTGGATCTCATGGCGCCAGTTATGACACGCTGAGCTTGGTTCTGTATCTTGTTGAGATAGTCGAGGTTAGACTTTGCAGCTGATGCCCATGCTGATGTCCCGTACTCAACTACAGGTCGGACTCTCCCCGTATAGAGTCTCTTTAGGATACGTTCATCAGTCCCCCACTCGTTCCAAGTCCCCTCTACACAGCCACCACCCAGGTTTGTCTGAAGCTGCAGTCTTCGTGCCACCAATCCACAGGGAACTATCGATGTTAGGTCGCTAGGAGGCCATGCACCAGAGGAGACCCTGCACTGCCTGCTGAGTAACTCTGTCGTGTTCAGTAGTGCCCGTTCTGATTCAACAAACACAGGATACCATCAACTGAGTCCCTCTACTGACGACGACGACAACAACCGCTTAGTCGTGGAGTCAGACTGAGGCAGTGCCCCCATCCAGACTGGAGACCGCGTGTCCTTCAGTTCCGTTCAGAATTGTCTGGTTGCTTTGTATTTGTATTTGTATTTCTTTCTATCACAACAGCTTTCTCTGTGTGAAATTCGGGCTGCTCTCCCAAGGGAGAGCGCGTCGCTATACTACAGCACCACCCTTTTTTTTTCTTTTTTTTCTTTTTTTTCCTGCGTGCAGTTGTATTTGTTTTTCCTATCAAAGTGGATTTTTCTACAGAATTTTGCCAGGAACAACCTTTTTGTTGCCGTGGGTTCTTTTACGTGCGCAAAGTGCATGCTGCACACAGGACCTCGGTTTATCGTCTCATCCGAATGACTAGCGTCCAGACCACCACTCAAGGTCTAGTGGAGGGGGAGAAAATATCAGTGGCTAAGCCATGATTCGAACCAGCACGTTCAGATTCTCTCGCTTCCTAGGCGGACGCGTTACCTCTAGGCCATCACACCATTCAGATGAGACGATTCTCAGTTCATTACTGCGTTAATCAATCATCCCAGATAAAAGCAGGATGCTACTGAAGCGTGTAAGATGCATCATTTGCTTTTGTAAGAACAGAGCCTGCCACAGTGCTGAGGGGAAAAGGGACAACAACAAGAAAAAATAAAGAAGTTGATTTACGCAGTGTTGTACATGTTCTTGGTAGACCTTCAGATGACGCAGTCTGCATTCTTTCTGTGTCAGTGTTGTACTCGTATATTTCAATATGAACGATAGTGTACACAAATGTATGCTCACACACACACAATGGAGTGATGGCCTAGAGGTAATGCGTCTGCCTAGGAAGCGAGAGAATCTGAGCGTGCTAGTTCGAATCACAGCTCAGCTGCCAATATTTTCTCCCCCTCCACTAGACCTTGAGTGGTGGTCTGGACACTAGCCATTCAGATGAGACAATAAACCGAGGTCCCATGTGCAGCATGCACGTAAAAGAACCCATGGCAACAAAAGGGTTGTTCCTGGCAAAATTCTGTAGAAAAGTCCACTTCAATAGGAAAAACAAATAAAACCGCAAGCAGGAAAAAATACCAAAAGAATGGGTGGCGCTGTAGTGTAGCGACGCGCTCTCCCTGGGGAGAGCAGCCTGAATTTCACACAGAGAAATCTGCTGTGATAAAAAGAAATCAAATGCAAATACAAATACAAAACACACATCACACACAGGCACAGAAGGCTCACACATTCATACCTCCATGTTCTGGTCACTGAAGGTAACCTGCAGACCTTCTGCCGACGTGATTACATCATCGGACGTCGCCTCTGTGGAACAGAGAGAGAAACAAGATGGTGTGACGGGGACGGTGAGATACATGCTCCTTTGTCCACACACACACACCCACTTTTCAATCTGAATTCTTCTTCTTCTTCTTCTTCTTCTTCTTCTTCTGCGTTCGTGGGCTGCAACTCCCACGTTCACTCACATATACGCATGTGGGCTTTTACGTGCATGACCGTTTTTACCCCGCCATGTAGGCAGCCATACTCCGCTTTCGGGGGTGTGCATGCTGGGTATGTTCTTGTTTCCATAACCCACCAAACACCAACATGGATTACGGGATCTTTAACGTGCATATTTGATCTGCTTGCGTATACACACGAAGGGGGTTCAGGCACTAGCAGGTCTGCACATATGTTGACCTGGGAGATCGTAAAAATCTCCACCCTTTACCCACCAGGCGCAGTCACCGCGATTCGAACCCGGGACCCTCAGATTGAAAGTCCCACGCTTTAACCACTCGGCTACTGAGCCCGTCAATCTGAATTCAATCAAGTGGAACACTTCACTGCTGAGGCTTTGTTAACCCCTTTGGCTGTTGAACCTTGGTGAAACACGATCAGTGTAGCATGATTTCAAAGAGAAATTACCACATTTTGTCATTTTCAAGTGGTGTGACTGATTTTCCTGAATAAAAGTAATGTGCTGACAAGAGTTTAACTCACTCCGGATGATGGAACGCTATGGCGTTCCTGACGTAAGGTAGCATTCCGGACGACGAAACGCTATAGTGGTTTCGACAATTAAATTTTTTTCCACGTTTTCCTCATGGGGTAGCATAACAATCACAGCTACACCGGGCATTGCAAACGTGTCAAGAGTCAAACAGAAAGTTTCTTCATGAGATTCTGTAACAACAAACTCCACAGCGAGCCAGCGAGTTCAGGACCCCACATGACAAGCTAATCTGCAAACATATCGAAAATGGCGTCGCAGGCGATGCAAGTGGAAATTTTTGGAGCAAACTAGATGAGTAGATCAAGACAGCGGCTTTTACCACTGCTGAAGTGATTGAAAAGCTTCAAACTGAAGTTTTCAACATCGACGAGGATGATGAAGACGAATAAAGTATCTGCAGTGAAGAAAGCTACCAGCAAGTAGATACTGATAGTGATTCAGCTTCTGAAATCAGTGAAGAGGGAGGGGGGTGGGCGTTCACACGACGTGAGGAGAGGGGTCAGTGGGTCAAGTACATGAGTTTCATTCAGTTACTTTACTTTTTGTATTTTTTGTGATTTTTTTCCTAACCCTGACAAATGGGTCGTCTGTAGGGAAAAGCAAGGGAGAGAACTATTCGTCCGGAGTGAGTTAAAGCGAAAAGGTCCCATAGCATTTATGGCAACAGGGGCAGAGAATTCAAATTAACTGTGTCTAGGACTCAGCACAGCAAGGCTGGGGGCCCAATCCTCTTCTTCCGCTGTACCTCTGCCAAGGACACCACTCCATGCTACACCTGATCACTGGATCACAGATCCAATGCCTAACCTTCTTCTTCTTCTGCGTTCGTGGGCTGCAACTCCCACGTTCACTCGTATATACACGAGTGGACTTTTTACATGTATGACCGTTTTTTAACCCTCAATGTAGGCAGCATACTCCGCTTTCAGAGGTGTGCATGCTGGGTATGTTCTTGTTTCCATAACCCACCGAACGCTGACAAGGATTACAGGATCTTTAACGTGCGTATTTGATCTTCTGCTTGCGTATACACACGAAGGGGGTTCAGGCACTAGCAGGTCTGCACATATGTTGACCTGGGAGATCGGAAAAATCTCCACCCTTTATCCACCAGGCGCTGTCACCGTGATTCGAACCCGGGACCCTCAGATTGAAAGTCCAATGCTTTAACCACTCGGCTATTGCACCCGTCCAATGCCGAACCGATTCTGCCACCCACATTAATAGAAAATGTAAGTCAACACCCACATTAATAGAAAATGTAAGTCAACACCCACACTAATGGAAAATGTAAGTCAACACCCACACTAATAGAAAATGTAAGTCAACACCCACACTAACAGAAAATGTTAGTTAACACCCACATTTACCAAAACACCCACACTCCCCGAAAATGTTAGTTAACACCCACACTCCCCGAAAACCTTCCTGAAAATCTTAGTCAACACCCACACTCCCTGAAAATCTAGTTAACAACACCCACATTCCCCGAAAATTTTCCTGAAAATCTTGGTTAACATCCACACTCCCTGAAAATCTTCCTGAAAATCTTAGCTAACACCCACACTCCCCGAAAAATTTTAGTTAACACCCACACTCCCTGAAAATCTAGTTAACAACAACCACACTCCCTGAACAACACCCACACTCCCCGAAAATCCTAGTTAACAACACCCACACTCGCTGAAAACATCGCCTAACAAATGCACACACCCCAAAAAACGCCACCAAACACCCACACTCCCTGAAATATTGGGCGAACACCCACACTCCCTGAAAATGTTGATTAACACCCCACCCCCAATCTTCCTCCTCCCCACTTTCTCTCATCATGTGAATTCACACACACACACACACACACACACACACACACACATACATACACACCCCACCCCCTGCTCATTCTGTCCACTGGCAGAACAGATAAACTGGCAGCAGCAGCTATCTTCCTCCTCCTCCTCCTCCTCCCAACCCCTCCACTCCACCCTCTCCCTCGCCCCCACACCCCCCCCCCACACACACACACACCCCCCCCCCTTACCTTCTTCCTCATCGGGGCAGGTGCCCTCCCCTTGTTTCTTCTGCGTGCAGGTGGTGGTGAACACGGGCTGTCGACACACAGCAGGGGTAGGGGTTAGGACAAGGGGGAGACGATAACACAATACTTCTTCTTCTTCTTCTGTATTCATGGGCTGCAACTCCCACGTTCACTCGTATGTACATGAGTGGGCTTTTACGTGTATGACCGTTTTTACTCCACCATGTAGGCAGCCATACTCCATTTTCGGGAGTGTGCATGCTGGGTATGTTCTTGTTTCCATAACCCACCGAACGCTGACATGGATTACAGGATCTTTAATGTGCGTATTTGATCTTCTGCTTGCGTATACACACAAAGGGGGTTCAGGCACTAGCAGGTCTGCACATATGTTGACCTGGGAGATTGTAAAAATCTCCACCCTTTACCCACCAGGCGCCATCACCTTGATTTGAACCCTGGACCCTTAGATTGAAAGTCCAACGCTTTAACCACTCAGCTATTGCGCCCGTCGAAACTGCAGTCATATCTGGTGCATGACTGGCTCTCTCTCCCTTGGAGAGAAAATTAATAATTCATATATTAAATTAAATGACCGGATTTTGAATGCTTTGTATAGATAAGTTGCAAACTGTCGGACTTCCCTCTTCACGACATGACGTCATAAGCAAAACTAGTTTAAACATAGAAGGCTGAGAGAAATATTTCTCGGGTATGAAATTATACCTTAGTTCACATAACTTTGGACAACAAAAACATGAAATGTAATTCGTTTTCTTCTGCGATTTGTGCACAATGGACAAATAAGATCATGATCACTATGCTGTGTGTATCGAAAATGATGAATTGCAATATCTGAAAGCCCAAACCTAAATCTAAAATCATTTGGAAAAAGAGAGAGAGAGAGAACGGAACGGAACGGAATGGTTTATTCACATATAGGCCTCAGCCCCAAATGAAGGGGTTAATATGAACATTATACAACTCAATAAGACAACATAAGCAAACAAGCATAAATGCAGATAACAAAACATAATTATATTCATTTCACGAAGTGACTATTTCTCTAAGTTTGAAAGCCTTATACAGAAACAAGGAAAAATCACAAACGTCCTTACTGTTGCTTGACGACATTAACAGACTTAATTTAAACAAAGAGGGAAGAAGGAGGAGAGAGAGAGAGAGAGAGAGAGAGAGAAAGAGAGAAACCAACTGCTGCTGCCGTGTACTCACCACCCCTTTGCGAACTCTGGTGATGCCCTTCACGTAGGGGAAGAGGAGGGGGGAGCACGATGACAGATACATCAGCCCAGTGCTGTCCCCTGACGCCACCATGCCGTGCCAGGGGCTGCAACTTATGGACTGTACACCACACACACACACAGAGATATAACAAAAGAGATTCACATACTCACACACACACACAAAAAAACACACCGTTTACAAAACCCGCACACAACACACACAGACTGACATACCCCCCCCCACCCCTCCACCCCCTATATGCATACACACACACACACACACGCATCCACACACACACACGCATCCACACACACACACACACACACACACACACACACACACATACATAAACAGACACACATAATCATATAAACTCACACACACACACACACACACATCCACACACATCCACACACATACACACATAACCAGACACATATAATCATATAAACACACATACACACACAAACACATGCACACACACATACACACTAACACATACACACATACACACTAACACACACACACATATAAACACACACATGAACATAAACCCACACACGCACACACACACACATACACACTAACACACATGATGACAGATACATCAGCCCAGTGCTGTCCCCTGACGCCACCATGCCGTGCCAGGGGCTGCAACTTATGGACTGCACACCACACACAGAGATATAACAAAAGAGATTCGCATACTCCCACACACACAAAAAAAAAAACACACCGTTTACAAAACCCACACACAACACACACAGACTGACATACACCCCCCCCCCCCCCACCACCCCACACACATACACACACACACATAAACATACACACATTATCATATAAACACACACACACACACACAATCCACACACATACACAAACAGACACACATAATCATATAAACTCACACACACACACACACACATCCACACACATACCCACACACACATAACCAGACATATATAATCATATAAACACACATACACACACAAACACATGCACACACACATACACACTAACACATACACACACACACACACATACACACACACATATAAACACACACGCACACACACACACATACACATGAACACACACACATATAAACACACACATGAACCCACACACACACACACACACACACACACACACACACAACACAAACACACAAACACACACACACACACACACACATACACACTAACACACATGATGACAGATACATCAGCCCAGTGCTGTCCCCTGATGCCACCATGCCGTGCCAGGGGCTGCAACTTATGGACTGCACACCACACACAGAGATATAACAAAAGAGATTCGCATACTCCCACACACACAAAAAAAACACGCCATTTACAAAACCCGCACACAACACACACAGACTGACATACACCCCACCACCCCACACACATACACACACACACATAAACAGACACACATAATCATATAAACACACACGCACACACACACAATCCACACACATACACACAAACACATAAACATACACACATTATCATATAAACACACACACACACACACACACGCATCCACACACACACACACACACACATAAACAGACACACATAATCATATAAACACACACACACACACACACAATCCACACACATACACACACACACATAAACATACACACATTATCATATAAACACACACACACACACATGCACACACACATACACACTAACACACACACACATACACACACACATATAAACACACACACACACATGAACACACACACACACACACACAAACCCACACACACACACACACACACACACACACACACACACACTAACACACACACACGCAGTCACACACACACACAAACCCCCCACACACACACACACACTACTGCACGAGTCAAGTCAGAGCAATCCAACAATGACTGTATCCCACCTCCTTCTTCATCATCAAGATAAAAAACAGTCCCCCAAAAAATTAATTATGTGGCCCTTCATACCCTGCTCTCCCTGTCACCTCAGTTTCAATACCCCTCTACTTCTTCTGCGTTCACTCGTATGCACACGAGTGGGCCTCTACGTGTATGACCGTTTTTACCCCGCCATGTAGGCAGCCATACTCTGTTTTCGGGGGTGTGCATGCTGGGTATGTTTTTGTTTCCATAACCCACCCAACGCTGACATGGATTACAGGATCTTTAATGTGCATATTTGATCTTCTGCTTGCATATACACACGAAGGGGGTTTAGGCACTAGCAGGTCTGCACATATGTTGACCTGGGAGATCGGAAAAATCTCCACCCTTTACCCACCAGGCGCCGTCACCGTGATTCGAACCTGAGACCCTCAGATTGACAGTCCAACGCTATAACCATTCGGCTATTGCGCCCGTCACCCCTCCACTTCAACGCTTCCACTGAGTCCTGCCAAGGTCTTCAGTGCTGGCAGATTCATGGGGGGACTGCTGCTGGAGGGACCTGGGGGGTAACACGTTTGCCTAGGAAGCGAGAGAATCTGAGCGTGCTGGTTCGAATCACGGCTGAGCCGCTGATATTTTCTCCCCCTCCACTAGACCTTGAGTGGTGGTCTGGACGCTGGTCATTCGGATGAGACGACAAACCGAGGTCCCATGTGCAGCATGCACTTAGCGCACGTAAAGGAACCCACAGCAACAAAAGGGTTGTCACTGGCAAAATTCTGCAGAAAAAATCCACTTCTATACGAAGCACAAATAAAACTGCACGCAGAAAAATATACAAAAAATGGGTGGTGCTGTAGTGTAGCAACACGCTCTCCCTGGGGAGAGCAGCCCGAATTTCACACTGAGAAATCTGTTGTGATAAAAAGAAATGCAAATACAAATACAAATACAAATATCTGATAAACACACCTGTAGTGTTTTCACTGCAGCCAGTGTCTGTCGCATCACACTCCAGTGACTCTCGCACACACAACTCAAAGTGTAAAGGTTTTTAACAGGTTTTAATAAACCAAATAATACGTAACGCACAAATTCACCGGCAGCCTTCATCTAGGCTCTCCGCACCAAACGCTCACACCGCATGCGCATATATCATTTATGATAGTCACAGGCACGTGACACTACAACACCTGCTCCACACAACAACATCTATTTTTGCTGGTTCAGTGTTCTATGTCGGGGGGTGGCCTTGTGGTATTTTTTGGGGGGGTTTTTTTTGTATTTTTGTATTTCTTTTTATCACAACAGATTTATCTGTGTGAAATTCGGGCTGCTCTCCCCAGGGAGAGCGCGTCGCTACACTACAGCGCCACCCATTTTTTTGTTACTTTTTCCTGCGTGCAGTTTTATTTGTTTTTCCTATCAAAGTGGATTTTTCTACAGAATTTTGCTAGGAACAACCCTTTTGTTGCCGTGGGTTCTTTTACGTGCGCTAAGTGCATGCTGCACACGGGACCTCGGTTGATCGTCTCATCCGAATGACTAGCGTCCAGACCACCACTCGAGGTCTAGTGGAGGGGGAGAAAATATCGACGGCTGAGCCGTGATTTGAACCAGCGCGCTCAGATTCTCTCGCTTCCTAAGCGGACGCATTACCTCTAGGCCATCACTCCGCTCACCTGACCGGGAAGCAAGCATTCATGGGTTTGAATCCCACACAGAAATGGGTTGCACTCACACACACACATACACACACACACATGTGCACACAGATTTACATACACATACACAGGCACACACATTTACATACCCCCCCACCCCCACACAACGACACAAAGGTTTACATACACACACACAGGCATAGAGATCCACATACACCCTCCCCACCCCACCCCAACCCACACACAGACTGACATACTTCCCACCTCCCCCCCCCCAACACACAGATTTACATACCAACCAATAAGCACAAAGATTTACATAACAAGCCCCCACCCCCCACCCCAAACACACACACACAGATTTACAGACTCCTCCCAACACTCCCACCCCATCCCATCCACCCACACACACAGACTGACATACACACAGACACACACACACAGACTGACACACACACAGAAATTCACACACACACACACACACACACACACACACACACACACACACACACACAGACACTGGCATAACAAAACACACACACATAGAAATTAACACACACACACACACACAGACATTGACATACCCATACACACACACACACACACATAGAAATTAACACACACACACACACACACAAACACACACACAACACACACACACACAACACACACACACAGAGTCAGACATACCCACACACAGGCAGCGTGTCTGGCCAGCGTGGTATGAAGCCTCCTGGCCTCAGCTCCTCGCGGCAGCCCGTTAGACAGGTTTATGCCGTACACTGCCCCCGAGATCCTGGGACACACAGCTCATCCTCAGGCCATCTGGTCTCAATAATCTTTGATTGTTCTTCTTCTTCTTCTTCTTCTGCGTTCACTCGTATGCACACGAGTGGGCTTTTACGTGTATGACCGTTTTTACCCCGCCATGTAGGCAGCCATACTCCGTTTTCGTGGGTGTGCATGCTGGGTATGTTCTTGTTTCCACAACCCACCGAACGCTGACATGGATTACAGGATCTTTAACATGCGTATTTGATTTTCTGCTTGCATATACACACGAAGGGGGTTCAGGCACTGGCAGGTCTGCACATATGTTGACCTGGGAGATTGTAAAAATCTCCACCCTTTACCCACCAGGCGCCCTCAGATTGACAGTCCAACGCTTTAACCACTCGGCTATTGTGCCCGTCATCTTTGATTGTTCAACAGTACACATGATTACAATGCACTCATACCTACACACGAGTCATATATATATATATATGTCAAACATATACACCCACACATACACCCACCAACACACATTTATATCACACACACAACACACACACACAACACACACACACACACACACACACAGATGCACTCATACCTACACACGAGTCATAAATATATATATGTCTAATATATACACCCACACCTACACCCACACACATACATTTATCACACGCAGCACATACACACACACACATACAAACACACACACACACACACACACACACAACAACAACAACAAAACAGATAATAAATAATCAATGACTGTTTTTAAAAGAAAGGGAATTACACATCACGCTGATCGTCGGCGAACATGACGGCATCGATGGAGGAACAGTTATAGGACACGGCACGTGTCGGCCCCTTCTCATACAGCAGGATGTCTGCACACAACACACCAAGTTTCACTGCACACGTGTAGCTGTAAAATGTGTGTATTTCTGAGTTTGTCACTCTGTACACGTGTAGCTGTAAAATGTGTGTATTTCTGTGTTTGTCACTCTGCACACGTGTAGCTGTAAAATGTGTGTATTTCTGTGTTTGTCACTCTGCACACGTGTAGCTGTAAAATGTGTGTATTTCTGAACTTTGTCACTCTGTACACGCATAGCTATCAAATATGTGTACTTCTGAGTTTGTCACTTTTTTAAGTTACCTGCGCACCACACCACATTTCATTATATACATGAGTAGCTGTAAAATGTGTATGTTTTTGAGTCTCATGTGTAGTTGAAAAATGTGTATGTTTTGAGTCTCATGTGTAGCTGAAAAATGTGTATGTTTTGAGTCTCATGTGTAGTTGAAAAATGTCTATGTTTCAAGTCTCTCACTTTCAGGTTATCTACACACCATGACAATTTTCTACGTACATGCATAGCTGTATATGTCTGAGTTTTTCACAAGAAGTTATCTACACACCATGCCACATTTCACTGTGCTTGTGTAGCTGCAAAATGTGTTTGCTTCAAGTCTCATGTGTAGCTGTGTATGTTTTAAGTCTGTCACTTTCAGGTTATCTGCACACCATGCAGATTTCCGTTGTACAAGTACAGCTGCAAAATGTGTGCATTTCTGAGTTGTCAATTGTAGGTTATCTGCGCACCTTGCCATATTTCACTGTACGTGCGTAGCCGTAAAATGTGTATGTTTCAAGTCTGATGGGTAGCTGTAAAATGTGTATGTTTCAAGTCTGATGTGTAGCTGTAAAATGTGTATGTTTTAAGTCTGATGTGTAGCTGTAAAATGTGTATGTTTTAAGTCTGATGTGTAGCTGTAAAATGTGTATGTTTGAAGTCTGATGGGTAGCTGTAAAATGTGTATATTTCAAGTCTGATGTGTAGCTGTAAAATGTGTATGTTTCAAGTCTGATGTGTAGCTGTAAAATGTGTATGTGTAGCTGTAAAATGTGTATGTTTTAAGTCTGATGGGTAGCTGTAAAATGTGTATGTTTCAAGTCTGATGGGTAGCTGTAAAATGTGTATGTTTCAAGTCTGATGGGTAGCTGTAAAATGTGTATCTTTCAAGTCTGATGGGTAGCTGTAAAATGTGTATGTGTAGCTGTAAAATGTGTATGTTTCAAGTCTGATGGGTAGCTGTAAAATGTGTATGTTTCAAGTCTGATGGGTAGCTGTAAAATGTGTATGTTTCAAGTCTGATGGGTAGCTGTAAAATGTGTATGTTTCAAGTCTGATGGGTAGCTGTAAAATGTGTATGTTTCAAGTCTGATGGGTAGCTGTAAAATGTGTATGTTTCAAGTCTGATGGGTAGCTGTAAAATGTGTATGTTTCAAGTCTGATGGGTAGCTGTAAAATGTGTATGTTTTAAGTCTGTCACTTTCAGGTTATTACGCAACATACAAATTTTCATTGTAACACGAAAAAATGTAAAATGTGTGTATTTCTGAGTGTTTCACTTGTAGGTTATCTGCACACCATGCCACTTTTCACTGTACATGTGTAGCTGTAAAATGTGTACGTTTCAAATCTCATGTGCAGCTGTAAAATGTGTATGTTTTTAGGTCTGTCACTTCCAGGTTATCTTTACAACATGCCACTTTTCATTGTGCATGTGTAGATGTAAAATGTGTGAGGTTTGTCTAAAGTATACGCATAAAAAGCGCATTTTCTATGTCTCTCAAATATAGCTGTAAAATGCGCACATTTTTATGCCTAACGTTAATCATAATTGTAAAATGTGTATGTTTTATGTCTCTCAAATGTAGCTGTAAAATGTAAACGTTTTAAATCTGTATAACTGCAAAACGTACGTTTTCAGAGTCTCACATAACTGTAAAACGTGTACATTTCAAGTCTCATGTGTAGTGATGGCTTAGAGGTAACGCATCCGCCTAGGAAGCGAGAGAATCTGAGCGCGCTGGTTCGAATCACGGCTCAGCCGTCGATATTTTCTCCCCCTCCACTAGACCTTGAGTGGTGGTCTGGACGCTAGTCATTCGGATGAGACGATAAACCGAGGTCCCGTGTGCAGTATGCACTTAGTGCATGTAAAAGAACCCACGGCAACAAAAGGGTTGTTCCTGGCAAAATTCTGTAGAAAAATCCACGTCAACAGGAAAAACAAATAAAACTGCACGCAGGAAAAATACAAAAAAATGGGTGGCGCTGTAGTATAGCGACGCGCTCTCCCTGGGGAGAGCAGCCCGAATTTCACACAGAGAAATCTGTTGTGATAAAAAGAAATACAAAATACAAATACTGTAAAATACCAGCAAGTCTGACTGGAAAATCAACCTGAGCGTCCCGTCCTTCGGCCGAGACGATAAACTGAGATCACACGTGCAGCACCCACTTGGCACACTTAATAAGAACCCATGGCAACGCAAGTACTGTCCTCTGGCAAAATTCTGAAGAAGACATCCACTCTGACACTCTGACACGTACACAAATGTCATTTGGCAAAATTCTGCAGAAGACATCCACTCTTCTTCTTCTTCTGCGTTCACTCGTATGCACACGAGTGGGCTTTTACATGTATGACCGTTTTTACCCCGCCATGTAGGCAGCCATACTCCATTTTCGGGGGTGTGCATGCTGGGTATGTTCTTGTTTCCATAACCCACTGAACACCAACATGGATCACAGGATCTTTAACGTGCGTATTTGATCTTCTGCTTGCACATACACACGAAGGGGGTTCAGGCACTAGCAGGTCTGCACATATGTTGACCTGGGAGATCATAAAAATCTCCACCCTTCACCCACCAGACGCCGTCACCGTGATTCGAACCCGGGACCCTCAGATTGACAGTCCAACGCTTTAACCACTCGGCTGTTGCACCCGTCTCAGACATCCACTCTGACACGTACACAAATGTCATTTGGCAAAATTCTGCACAAAGACATCCACTCTGACACGTACACAAATGTCATTTGGCAAAATTCTGCACAAGACATCCACTCTGATAAGTACACAAAGTCACTCAAGGACTGACTAGTGCACAGGGTCATGCTGCTGTTATGTGGATTTGTCCAAATGCAGTGAGATGAAATTCAAACTTGCGGGAGTGCAAAGCGTAAGCTTGTTTAGGATCTTTAACTCTCTCCAGACGAAGGAATGCGTGAGCATTCCTACATGAAATGTATTCGGTTTCAGACGACGGAATGGAATAGCATTTTCAAGAAATAAAAATCCATCACGAGCTGTACACGTGATTTTGTGATTAGCCAAGCAGATTGCGCTATTCTGGGTCACTCCACAATCGAATGGTATGATTGGCCAGCCTGCCATGTGTGGCCCGTCTCGCACACACGCTGACAAAGTCACTGACCAGTCGTCTACTCGCGTGCCAGCCTGCTAGCAAAGCGGGTTCTTTCTCAAAATGTTTTGGAGCGAACAAGGCAGTGACGGCAACATTTTAGTGTTGCCAAAGTAGTTGAAATGCTACAAACTGAAGGGTCGGACATTGAAGAGGTGGATGATAATGAAGAAGAAAGTGAATTTAATGCAGAAAGCGAGCATGGGTATGGTGATTCAGGGTGAAAAATTGGCATTATTTTCTACATATGGCAAAACTGTTAAAATAAGATGAGAAATTTTTTTTTTTTTATGAAATAGCTCAACACATAATAAACCAGTTCTGAAAGTTTCATTTTCTTACTCTGTATTTTGCATTTTTTTTGTCATGTTTTTCCAAACCCTTACAAATGGGCCGTCTGTGGGGAAAAGCAAGGGAGAAAACTTGTCGTCCCGAGTGAGTTAAAAAAAAAAAAACAGCATCAGCGTGTCTGTCTGCGAGCAGTACCAGGATTGACCAGCAAGGGGGTGCGCGTGTCCTTCATGTCCCACAGCTTGATCTGGTTCTCCAGGCTGCCCGTCACAAACCACGTCGGGTTCAACCAGCTCCAGTCGACCGACATCACCCCGTAGTGGGCGTAGAAAAACCGCACCGCCGACAGCGTGTCGGGTGAGCGTCGAACCAGCGGTGACGTGGAGGAGAGATGCCACAGCTGAACGAATCCTGTAATTGAATGAAGATCAAATTTAAGAAAAAAAACAAAAAAAAAACCCACCAACCATAAAACACCCATCTTTAAAGCAAAACACACCCCCTGAAAACGGAGTATGGCTGCCTACATGGCATGGGTAAGAACAGACACGTAAAAGCCCGCTCGTGTATACAAGTAAACATGAGAGTCGCAGCCCACAAACATAGATAAAGACAAAACAAAATGCAATTTTTTATTTGATTACCTTTTTTCAAGAGTAAGAAGTCAACTGAAGAAAACTCTAAACACTGGAATGTAAACAAATCAGCGTAAACTGAAGTCAGCAGAAACCTTTTAACCCTGAACAAGGCAGTATAAAATTCAAAACCTTACACAAATCCATGTAAAATGTTAAAACATAAACAAGTCAGTGAAAAATTCAAAAACCTTAAACAAGTCACTGTAGAACTTTTAACCCTGTACAAGCCAGTGTCAATTTTTTAAACCCTAAAACAATTCAAATTAAAATTTCAAACCCTAAACAGGTCAGTGTAAAAATTCTAAAACCTGAAACAAGTAAGTGTTAAATTTTTTCAACCCTGCAATCAATCAGTCCGTCGCGATCATTGCTTCTTTCTTGTTCTTTTTTTCTCTCCACAGACAGGATGCCTGACATCACAGAGCCTGGCATTTGGGAAGAAGGCTCGACTTGCACAACCGATAACCTGATGTATTTGTATTTGTATTTCTTTTTATCACATCAGATTTCTCTGTGTGAAATTCAGGGCTGCTCTCCCCAGGGAGAGCGCGTCGCTATACTGCAGCGCCACCCCTTTTTTTGTATTTTTTCCTGCGTGCAGTTTTATTTGTTTTTCCTACCGAAGTGGATTTTTCTACAGAATTTTGCCAGGAACAACCCTGTTGTTGCCATGGGTTCTTTTATGTGCGCTAAGTGCATGCTGCACACGGGACCACGGTTTATCGTCTCATCAGTCCAAATGAATAGCGTCCAGACCACCACTCAAGGTCTAGTGGAGGGGGAGAAAATATCGGCGACTCAGCCGTGATTTGAACCAGCGCGCTCAGATTCTCTCGCTTCCTAGGCAAACGCGTTACCTCTAGGTCATCACTCCACTTGATGTAGGCCAGTCCCTCACAGAGAACGCTCTTCAGTTCTCTTGACAATGTATATCGGTTTCTATGTTTGTTTGGGGGGGGGGGGTTCTGTTTTTTAACAAAGCACAGTTTTTGCCAATGTAGTTGTTTACATCAGTTATACAGATGCAAATATGAATCAAATAAAAAATCATGCTGCTGCTGGGGAGAGTCCTGTCAATGTCGTCAGTATCGGCGGATTCGTCGGGGGCTGTTATTTGAGGGACGTTGTGGCAGTCTCCACTCTGGGAGGGACGCTCACTCAGTCTGGCTCCGCAACTAAGCCATTATTGTCATTAGTAGGGGGCTTAGTAGGTGGTGTCCTAAGTGCGTAAAATCAGAACAGGCACCACTGAACACCACCGAAGTGACTCAGCAGCAGTGCTGGGTCTCCTCTGGTGTGTGGCCTCCTGGCGACCTAACATCGATGGTTCTCTGCGGACTGCCGACGCTGGAACTGCGACGGACGAACCCAGGTGTGGCCGTGTATGGGGGAATCTAAATGAGCGGCGTGGGAGTAATGCCACTGAAACAGTGCAGATGATGGGGCAGCAAAAAAAAAAAAAAAAAAAAAAAAAAAAAAAATCATGCTGCTTGTAACCCAACTGACCACGTGTGGGCCATTTCAAGCCAAAAATCAATCATGCTAAAAGGTCATTCATCATACAGAGACAGCCAAGACAGCGGAAGTATCAGCACAACACAACGTGCATACTGTGTCAACCTTGTAATAATCAGCTTTCCAATTACGCTGCAGTGTAAAGTATCTTTAGAACTGTGCAATGAAATGATAAAATAAATTGATAAATGGTCTGATGAAAACTAGTCAAAAAAAAAATGCTCCGAACTAATCTCACAAAGTGAATGTCAAAATCATCTGTCCACATTTATACGCTCATCAACCAGATCATAATCGGGGATACCTATTTCTGCCAACAGGAGGAGTTTGTATTATACTCCATGTTTGGTGATACATATACCTACCATGTCAAACTGATGCAAACTAGGCCTATCGGTTTGCTCTGCTCGGCCAAATTTCGCGCGGCTAACAGTGAAAAGACGACCCATCTTGCCCGGTCCGCTCTTAGCCAATCAAACGCCTCCAAAAGCTATAAGCACTGAATCATTCCTTTGGCCAAGGCTCTCCACGCCATCGTCAGGTTTACGCTCTGTCTCGTCTTACGCTTTTTTTGGCTATTAAGCGTATTCATTTGGCCTTACTTTGCTGCATGCGACTTGTCTGTATTGTATTCTTACATTCTGTGTACTCGATTCGACTCGGCCTCCTCGATTCGTTCGTTTTTCTCGACCTCTAAGTCGATCCTGTAACTGTGAATGTTGTAGGCATCCGTATAACGTTTTCAGAAGGACTGTGAACAGTTCTTGTGTGCAGCACCCCCAGTGACTCTCCACACCATTAAGGGAGGGGGAAAAAGACGAAGAAAGAAGAAGGTAACATCTTCAAAAAGTTTCTTGCCTAGCCTAGAGTTTAGAAGATTAAGAGGTGATCTCATTGAAGTATATAAGATCATGCACAATATTTATGATCCTTGCACCACCTCTTCCTTGTTTACTATGGCTAACTACAATAAAACTCGAGGGCACAACTTCAAAATAAACAAAACTAATTTCGTAACTAACCAGTTCCGCAAGTTCTTTACTAACCGTATCATAAATCTGTGGAATAACCTTTCCTATGACACCATCAATGCACCATCGGTAAACGCCTTCAAAAATCACATTGACAAAAAGTTTAAGGACCATGTATTTTCCACAGGGTTAAATCTTTATTGAGCTGCAGATAAATGTAGTATACACTATGCCAGATTTAAACAAGGGTCTGTTCACAACAAGTGATCCAAAAGCACATAAATGGACACTGATTATGAGGGCAAAAGGCTTTCAGCCTATAGCCAAACATTGCTGTGATTCTGTGATAACATACCTTTCGCATATCCTCCCACAATGAAATCACAGTTGTCTCCCTTCTGCCAGGCGACAGACAGACAGGCACCAGCCACTGCACAGCAAAACACAATGGCCTTACTTTGTTTGTTGGTTGCTAAGCCAACGCTCGGCTTAGTTCTGAGACTGAAATGAACTTACAGCTGGGCCTGAGCAGACCAAAGTGAGCAGCTGTAAGATCACTGGTTCCTCCACTGCAGTGGAAAGCCATTCACTCACGCTGGACGAATAGTTCTCTCCCTTGCTTTTCCCTGCAGACGACCCATTTGTTAGGGTTAGGTAAAAAAAAAAAAAATCACAAAAAATACAAAACAACAATAATGATAATGATGATAATAAGTAAGGTAAAAGATAATAACAATAATACAGATCATGAATAATATCATCATCATCATCACTGTCATCAGTACCACCACCGTCGTCATCATCACAAACACTTACGCTTGGGGTTTGAGCAGAGGAGAGTGAGACAGGGGGCAGGTTTGAAGCAGGGAGGGCCGTGGGGGTCGTTCCGAGTGCCTTCCCTCCCCTTGCTTTCCAACGCCTCGGGAGTGGGAACGCTGCAAGACCACACACCGCCGCCAATGTGAGAGTGTGTCATGGATGATGATGATGATGATGATGAAGATGATGATGATGATATTGTTGATGTTGATGATGTTGATGATGATGTTGATGATGATGATGATGTTGATGATATGTTGTTGATGATGATGATGATTATTATTATGATGATGATGTTGATGATGAAGATGATGAAGATGATGATGCTGATGATGATGAAGATGATGATGAAGATATTGTTGTTGATGTTGATGATGTTGTTGATGATGATGATGATGAAGATGATGAAGAAGAAGATGATGATGAAGATATTGTTGATGATGATGATGATGTTGATGATGATGATGATGATGATGTTGATGATGATGATGATGATGTTGTTGATGATGTTGTTGATGG
>NC_134891.1:8664941-8687441 GCF_041734735.1 Babylonia areolata | reverse complement strand
TGGGGTATTTTTTCCTGCGTGCAGTTTTAATTGTTTTTCCTATCAAAGTGGATTTTTCTACAGAATTTTGCCAGGAACAACCCTTTTGTTGCCGTGGGTTCTTTTACATGCGCTAAGTGCATGCTGCACATGGGACCTCAGTTTATCATCTCATCTGAATGACTAGCGGCCAGACCACCACTCAAGGTCTAGTGGAGGGGAAGAAAATATCGGCGGCTGAGCCATAATTCAAACCAGCATGCTCAGATTCTCTCGCTTCCTAGGCAGACGCGTTACCTCTAGGCCATCACTCAACCACTGGGGGATTCGGAACGAGTAGCGTGTGAGTAATGCCACTGAAACAGTGCAGATTATGGAGCAGCAAAAAAACCGACAAAGAAACAAACAAAAATTCACAATACCCTTTATACCTGATGTGTGTGTTGTGACTGTGTATGGCGGAGCACTTGGAATGAGCGGTGTGTGAGAAATACAACTGATGTGTGGTTCGTCCGTTGGGGATCGACGAGGACCATCTAGTCATCCTGGGGGTGGGTGGGTTGGGCTCTGTGGGTGCGCAGATGACTGGTCAGATCAATCCGCGCCCGGAAGGTTCTGATGCAGTGTGGAGAGGGAATGGTGGCGGCTGTCGGGGACTTGCTGATACTGCTTTTCCTGGCCTGTCTGCGTTGCTCTGCTACGGCGATTCTGTTGGCCTCACAGGATTTGGCGCCTTTGTGGACAGCTGAACGCCACTTTGGTCCGTCCATTGCATTCAGCTCCCATATGTCGTGGCTGATGTTGAAGGCCTTCAGAGAAGCTTTCAACACGAAAGAGAAATATAACTGATACGGAGCAGATGAAGGGACAGCAAAAAAAAAAAAAAAAGAAACAAACAAACGAAAAAAAACACCTTACCGGCTTCTGCCCAGGGGGCTGGTGGTCCAGAACTGGATGCACCCTGGACCCGAACCTCTCTGGAAGAGGGGCCAGTTGTCCCACATCTCCCGGCTCCCAGACACGGCCAACACCTGCTCTGGTCTGTCCACCTCCTCGTCCAAGGGACACCACTCCATGGCCCACACACAGCCGCCCACAAATGCTGTCCCTTGCCCTGGAAAGGCAGGACATGATCAGACAAAGTCACGAGAGAAAAAAAGGGAAGAAGCTAAAACAGCAGTATTAACTCTTTCTGTACAAACGACAAAAGAGGTGACATTGACAGCATTTTTTGCACTCCTGGCATCTTTACAATGGTGTTAGTTTAGGCCCTCACACTGAGGTGGATGAAGACGAAGAAAACCGCATTTATAACGATGAAAGTGACAGGCTAGGCCATTCAGACACCCACTGGACGTTAGGGGCCGTATTCAAGACAAAATTCATTTTACCTTCAGGTAAGTTACCTTTGACAATGGTAAGGACCTGCAAGTACAGTTTAAAGTGAAGGTTAAGTTATCTTTATATTTAAGACACACGTGGTGTGCTCAAGCAGCTAACCCATCGTCTATAATTAGAAATCACAGGGATTCCCTTCTGCGCATGCTCTTTTACTTCGCACCGCACCGCAGTGTGACAATCTAAAAATTAAATTAAAAAAAAAATTTTAAAGCACGCGCCAGTGGCAAAGCATTGACGAGAGTCAGCAACTTTTCGAATCTGAGCATTGACGAGAGTCAGCAACTTTTCGAATTTGAGGGCCACTTTCGCATTCTGACGCATTGTCCTCCATGTGACGGGCGCAATAGCCGAGTGGTTAAAACGTTGGACTGTCAATCTGAGGGTCCCGGGTTCGAATCACAGTGACGGCGCCTGGTGGGTAAAAGGTGGAGATTTTCACGATCTCCCAGGTCAACATATGTGCAGACCTGCTAGTGCCTGAACCCCCTTCGTGTGCATATGCAAGCAGAAGATCAAATACGCACGTTAAAGATCCTGTAATCCATGTCAGCGTTCGGTGGGTTATGGAAACAAGAACATACCCAGCATGCACACCCCCCAAAAACGGAGTATGGCTGCCTACATGGCGGGGTAAAAATGGTCATACACATAAAAGCCCACTCATGTGCATACGAGTGAACGCTGAAGAAGAGGAGAAGAAGTCCTCCATGCTTTTCGGCTAATTGCAAAAATGGAATAAAATAATGGAGTTCAGATTCAGATATGTCTCTGGAATGATCGAATTTCGATGCACTGCAAATCTCTGGCATTCCATCATTTATCGTCTGCAAGTGCACTCACTTCACAGCTACATACATAAGTCATGTGGAACATAATGACGTCTGCCAGTCTCAACACATCCATTTTGACAGCCAAGAGAACAAAGGATAACATCAAATTATCAGGGGCCGTATTCAAGACACGGTCTCTCAAAAAATACCGCCCGTTTTCCCTTAACAAAACCAATGCAACGAAAGGATTTGCCATATTTACCTCTGCTTCGTGGGCTGTCACCCTTGGCAGATAGTATGGGTAAATTGCCTTTAGGTTTGGACAACCGCGGTTAGGCTCTTGTGAACATGAACACCGGTTACTGCTTACCCTCCGGCAGTTTGCCTTGCCTTAGGCAGGTTACCCGCAGGTACACATTTACCCGCAGGTGCGAGGGATGGAGGAAGGGAGGGGGAAGATGGGAAGAAAGGGAGAAAACTGACTGGCCGTCCCGAGTGCATTAAAAAGGAAGGTGATGGAGTGTGCACGCGTGTGTGTGTTGTGTGTGTGTGTGAGAGAGAGTGAGAGTGCAAATGTGTGTCCAGTTGAACATACAGGTGTGTTTGTACACATGTGTGCACAAGTGTATGCGCGAATGCGTACGCAGGTGTGTTGTATCTCTTTGTGATGTCAACACTGTATCATGTTCCTTTGGTCTTTTCTGCTCTCTGTCATTCCTACCTGGTCAGTTCTCTCGCTTACAACTTATTTTTATTCAGATCTTTTTTCTTTCTTTTTTTTATAAAAAAAAAAAAAAAAACGCAGAAACACACCAGCTTATGAAAAGTTTGGGAGTTTTGGGTTTTTTTAACCCTTGTTACCACGAAGCGCCTGCCAGCGCCTGCTAAAAACCTGCTGTGGTGGTGGTCTTCACTCTGGGAGGGGCGCTCACTCAGTCTGGCTCCGCGACTAAGCCATTCTTGTCGTTAGTAGGGGGCTTAGTACGTGGTGTCCTAAGTACGTTAAAACAGAACAGGCACCACTGAACACCACCGAAGTGACTCAGCAGCAGTGCAGGGTCTCCTCTGGTGTGTGGCCTCCTGGCAACCTAACATCGATGGTTCCCTGTGGACTGCCGACGCTGGAACTGCGACGGACGAACCCGGGTGTGGCCGTGTATGAGGGAATCTAAATGAGCGGTGTGGGAGTAATGCCACTGAAACGGTGCAGATGATGGGGCAGCAAAAAAAAAAAAAAACAAACAAACAAAAAAAAAACCTGCTGTCTCTGACTGCAGAGAGCCTGCTAGCGCCCGCTAAACACATGCTTACAATGGGTGCAGCCACTGTTGTTTACATTTATAAACGAGGTTAGGGTAGGTGTGCTTTTTGTTTTTTTGTCGTTTGTTTGTTTGTTGTTTTTCTCCCCACCATCAAGGGAAAATGCAGCAGCCCTCAAACTGAAAAAAAAAAAAAAAAAAAAAAACCATAAAAATCAGCATGTTCATTGTTGCAACTCAAGTTGAGGAAAAAAAAAAAGAAGAATAAGAAGATGTGTTAGAAGACACTGCAGACCAGACAAACATATTTTGAAAAACTATACTGTAATTTTTTTTTTTAATTTGTTTTCAAAGCTGTCAAATTTGACGCTTTTACTTTTATTGTGTGAGTGCAAAAGAACATGAGCCTGGACACAAATACCCTTTTGCAACTTTACTGTTTGTAGAATACAGGGAAAATAACTATGGGCAACAACAAAAGATAATCATATTTCTATCAATTGTTTAATAACTAACCTACTATCAAAAATTGGAAGAGTTTGTTCCCCTGGCGTTAGTGCTGGGCGATCTGGGGGTAAGAGGGTTAAACATGATGCAGTATATGACACCAAATCAGTATTAACTCACTCCGGACGAATAGTTCTCTCCCTTGCTTTTCCCTGCAGACGACCCTTTTGTTAAGGTTAGGAAAAAAATAAAATCACAAAAAATACAAAACATAAAGTAACTGAATGAAACTCACTGTACCTGACCTACTAACCCCTCCCTCTTCACTGCTCTCAGAAGCTGAGTCACTATCAGTACCTACTTGCCAGTAGCTCTCTTCACTGCAGGTACTTTATTCAATGTCTTCATCATCCTCGTCGATGTCAAAACTTTCAGTTTCAAGCATTTCAATCACTTCAGCAGCGGTAAAGGCAACTGTCTTGATCTAGTTTGCTCCAAAAATTTCCACTTGTGTGGGGTTCTGAACTCGCTGGCTCGCTGTGGAGTGTGTTGTTAAGGAATCTCATGAAGAAACTTTCCATTCGACCCTTGACACATTCGTAATGTCCGGTGTAGCTGCGATTGTTATGCTACCCCATGAGGAAAACGTGGAAAAAGTTTTAATTGTCGAAACCGCTACAGCGTTCCGTCGTCCGGAATGCTACCTTACGTCAGTGAGTTAAAGGTGTGCTCACACACAGTCAGGCCCCAAAGCTAACTTACTGTCGTCGCAAATGGACTCTCCCCACTGGAGGGTGGCTGGCTCGGTCGGTCTGGTCAGCCCCCGTTTGAAGCTGACCGCCACGCTCTCTCTCGTCTCTGGCAAGTACTCGGCACGCTCACTGCACACAGTCATGTTAACCCTTTCACTGCCGTCACATCTGGTGATGCAGTAAGCTGAGCCTTCACTGCCGTCACATCTGGTGATGCAGTAAGCTGAGAAAATAAAAAATCAGGCTTGTAATTCGCAGTTTACTCTCACTGCCCGCAGTCATGTTAACCCTTTCACTGCCGTCACATCTGGTGATGCTGAATGCTGAGAAAATAAAAAATCAGGCTTGTGATTCGCAGTTCAGTCATATCTCCCGCACTACTGAGGTTGACTGTATCAGTGTATAAAAAGTGTATATGTAGATATATATTCTCTCTCTCTCTCCCTCTCTCTCTCAATTGTATACGTACCATGCTGCATTCCTGCTACCAAAAAGCTCTCAGGAATTATAATCTTTATATAATGCAACTAATAACACACAAACACACACATACAGAGAAACACACATACACACATCTACATTCCCCATCTCCCACATTTCACCACTCAGGCCTGCTATTCGCAGTTTAGTCACACCTCCCACTCTACTGAGGTTGGCGGCATAAAAAATATATGCATACTTTATTTTTAAAGATGTATTTATTATCTACTCTGTAGATATATATATATATATATATATATCATTCTGCGTTCCAGCTATCAAAACTCTCAGGAATTATAATCATTATTTAATGCAATTTACAACACACACATCTACATTTCCCATCTCCCACATTACACCCCCACCCCCTCCCCACACACACACACACACACACACATACAGACAAACATCTACACTCCCTATTTCCAACATTACCCACACCCACACTCACACCAACACACGAACACATGCACACACACACATGGTCATATCACACTCTCATAAACTAGTTTGTGACATGCACACACAAAGAACGACTGAGAGAGAAACAAACAGAGAGAGAACGGGGGGTCCCAGCACACCCCCACCCCCTTCCGCTCACCGTCCCACACCCACACACACTCCTCCACCACCATCCCACGCCCAGGAATATCGAGGGAACTAATTCTTCTTGCCTGCCTGGCAGACAACTTCTCCGCTATGCAGAGCGAAAACAGAAAGAGCAAGGTATTGGGACGTACAGCATACGTCATCACGGCATAGCCCCTGTGTGTTCTAGGACATGCACTGAATGTGAACAGCACGGTCACGGCTCTGTATGTTGTGTGTGTGACTGTATCTGTGCGTATTTCTGTGAGTCTACGTTCACCGACAGAGAGAAAGACAAACAGACTGACAACGTGAATTGTAGGATCAGGCATATTAATAGCAGCCTCGCTCTGACTACAATAATGATACTTGTGATCTTCTTCTTCTTCTTCTGCGTTCACTCGTATGCACATGAGTGGGCTTTTACGTGTATCACCGTTTTTACCCCGCCATGTAGGCAGCCATACTCCGTTTTCGGGGGTGTGCATGCTGGGTATGTTCTTGTTTCCATAACCCACCGAACGCTGGCTGACATGGATTACAGGATCTTTAACATGCATATTTGATCTTCTGCTTGCATATACACACGAAGGGGGTTCAGGCACTAGCAGGTCTGCACATGTGTTGACCTGGGAGATCGGAAAAATCTCCACCCTTTACCCACCAGGCGCCGTCACCGTGGTTCGAACCCAGGACCCTCAGATTGACAGTCCAACGCTTTAACTACTCGGCTATTGCACCCGTCTGTTCTGACTATAATAATGATACTTGTGATCAACCAATGGACTGGCGCGCGATATTCGACAGCACGGAGAAGAGAACAATGGCCATAGACAACGAGGAGGACTTCGTTGTTCTGCCCTTGAGAAGCCTTGCTGCTACATATTATATAGATATAGCTGACGCTGGTAAACCACACGCTAGGCTAATTTTAGACGAATGATATGCGCTGCCCCAATAACTGGGGAGCAAAAAGAAGCAGCAAGTTACATTGTATTGCATTGTATTGTATTGTACTGAACTGTACTGTACTGTATTGAATTGTACTGTACTGTACTGTACTGTACTGCACTGTACTGCACTGTACTGTACTGTACTGTATTGTATTGTATTGTATTGTATTGCTCTTTTTGTCACAACAGATTTCTCTGTGTGAAATTCTGGCTGCTCTCCCCAGGGAGGGCCCGTTGCTACACTAAGAGCACCACCCATTTGGGGGGGTGTTTTTTCCTGCCTGCAGTTTTTTAAGTTTTCCTATCAAAGTGGATTTTTCTACAGAAATTTGACAGGGACAACCCTTTTGTTGCCGTGGGTTCTTTTACGTATGCTAAGTGCATGCTGCACACAAGACCTCGTTTTATCGTCTCATCCAAATGACTAGCATACAGAGCACCACTCAAGGTCTAGTGGAGGGAGAGAAAATACTGGCGACTGCCGGGAATCAAACCAGTGCACTCAGATTCTCTCGCCTCCTATGTGGACGCGTTACCTCTAAGCCATCACTCCACATCACTCCATTGTCTACAATCCTTACCTTTCAGACAGGGGACTCCACTCAGCATGCTGCGGTAATAATGATGTGAATAAGTTCCCCTTGGGCAGTTTGTCCAGAAACTTTTGATGCTCTTGGAAATAATCTGGTGCACGATTGATTACCTTTCGACTATCTGCACGCATACACACACACAAAAAAAAGGAAACTTTGAACAAGATGAAACTGAGTCATTGTTTTTCCACGTACCTTCCAATTCTGTCACCTCCGTCTGATGTTTTTAATATTGTTTTTAAGACCTAAATGTCAGTAAGTAATATGACATAAACATAAAACATCAGACTTCTTCTTCTTCTTCTTCTGCGTTCACTCGTATGCACACGAGTGGGCTTTTACATGCATGACCGTTTTTACCCCGCCATGTAGGCAGCCATACTCCGTTTTCAGAGGTGTGCATGCTGGGTATGTTCTTGTTTCCATAACCCACCGAACGCCGACATGGATTACAGGATCTTTAACGTGCGTATTTGATCTTCTGCTTGCATATACACACGAAGGGGGTTCAGGCACTAGCAGGTCTGCACATATGTTGACCTGGGAGATCGTAAAAATCTCCACCCTTTACCCACCAGGCGCCGTCACCATGATTCGAACCCGGGACCCTCAGATTGACAGTCCAACGCTTTAACCACTCGGCTATTGCGCCCGTCAAAACATCAGACAAATCCTCCCTGATGGGCAATATTGATCTGCTGTTGAGCCCACAATGTAAAGATGAGCTTTTTTCTTTTCTTTTTTTGGTGTATGTGTCTACGTTGTGCGCAAGCAATCATGCACGTGTGTGTGTGTGTGGGAGTATGCACATGAGTGTGTGTGGGTGTGTGAGTGCGAAAGTGTGTGTGTGCACATGTGTGTGTGTGTGTGTGCATGCAAGCATGTGCAAGCATGCGTGTGCATATGTGCGCATCTGCGCGCATGCGTGTATGTGTGTGCATGTGTGTGTCTGTGTCTGTATAAAAGTGTGTGTGTGTGTGTGTGTGTGTGAGTGTGTGTGTCTGTGTGTGCGTGAAAGAGAATCACAACACTGCTGAAACGTACACAGGATGACATCATTACAAATCAAAACCAACATTGTGTACACACCCTATATCCAACAAAACCCAGACTTCTGACCTGTTCTTCCCAACCTGACATCAGAAATCCTTCCTCTTCATTCGTGGGCTGCAACTCCCACGTTCACTTGTATGTACGCAAGTGGGTTTTCACGTACATGACCGTTTTTACTCTGCCATCTAGGCAGCCATGCCCCGTTTTCGGGGGTTACACCAGAAACAAAGTAACAAAAAATGAATAAAATAAAAAAATCTCTTGCTCCAATACCCACAAACCCCAACTTACCCGGATAGCGGAAAGAAGTGAATCTCTCAACGTCCGAACCGCTTTCTTCACCAGAATAAACGTCCTCGTCCTCATCCTCCTCCTCATCCTGACTGTTTGCGTCCCACTCGCCATCATGTTTTTTGGATTTCCGGTTCTTTTTGGAATGAAACTTGTCCTCCTTTTCCTGACTGACTGCCTTCATCTTCAGCAGGGAGCTGCAAGAAGTCATGAACAATTAATGAGTGTTAAATAATAATAATAATCATAATAACAATAATAATGGATACTTATATAGCACACTATCCAGAAATCTGCTCTAGGTGCTTTACAAAAATGCTTTGTTAACATAAAACATTACATCTATGTTACATACATACACCAAAATATGACTACACACACACACACACACACACACACACACACACACACTGCGTACATACACTTTAACAATACATGTGTATCTAACAGCTACCATAACACATACGCACACATAGGCAGGCACAAACTTACAAAAACGCACGCACACACAATACACATTCATACACATGCATGTAGTTATGTACACATACATATGTATACATACATAGTCAAGCACAGCTAATGCAAAGGAAGTGGACCTGCCACAATTGAACTTACTGCTGAGGGAAAAGGTGAGTTTTGAGACGAGATTTAATTAAAAGATGCGACGGGAATCAGAATAACGGAGGTTATCAGGGAGCTTGTTGCACGTCTTTGGCGATTGAAAAGAAAACGATCTGTGTCCATCTGTGTCTTACTTCTGACGTGAGGTATCCTGAGAAGTCGAGTATCAGAGGAAGAACGGAGCTGGCGAGACGGGGTATAGATATGGAGGAGTTCAGAAAGATACTTGGGGCCAGATCCATTGACTGCAGAAAAGGTCAGAGTAGATAGCTTATAGTCAAGGCAAATATCTACGGGTGAAGTGTGTACGTATGGTGTGTAAATCACCACTCTTCTTCTTCGTCTTCTTCCACAAGACGATCAATCCCCCTGTGGGGATGCTGGGGGGATCTTTCAGTATAAACAGCATCCCCGCCTTCTGGAAATTCTGTGCTAGAAATTTCCTCTTTTCTGTCACTCTCTTTGTTTCTGCCTTTTTTTTTTTTCCTATCTTCACTGTTGTCTCCTTTTTCTGCCTTCCCAGTCCATTCCCCTTTCTTTTTTCAAGCAAGCCTTGACACTTTTTACTCTTTTCCACAGTCTGTGATGTACTATCTGTGCTGTTTTGCTCTGGCGATTAGGTCATGAGATGTAAACACTGGGATGGGCACGAGCTGCCCATTCTGCAGTGTTATTTGCCTATATGGCCTTTTTATGTATTTTTTTGTTTGGCTTTGAGGTTTTTTTGGGTTTTTTTTTTTACAATATTTTGTAATCTGGGGATGATAAATTCAGCAGAATGGCTGGCGTCCTCAGCATGGCCTAGTCTTATTTGCCATAAGGGGCTAAATGGTTGCGATACTGTGTCATGAACTGTGTTTTGTGGGTTTGTCTCAGTGCGTTTTTGTAAATGTGACAGTTTTATGTTGACGCGGTTGAGCATTTGTATGGTTTGACAGTCCTGATATGACCCTGTGCAATCGGCTGGACTATAAGCAACAAGACTAAGAATAAGAATAAGACGATCAACATCAGTATGTTGATGAAAACTGTCGTGTTGTGAAAGACTGCTGTTGGGCACAATTCAGCTGGGACAACTCTGATAGTAATCCTGACACCGACATGCATTTAAAGGGAAACCATTCAAGAGAAATCATTCTCGTAGCAAGAAAAGCAAGTGCAACGTTGTCGGCTGTTGCGTTTTCGGTGCGGTCAACAAGCTTTAGCACTTCTTTTTTTTCTCTTTTTTTTCTTCTTTTTTTTTAACCCTCTCTCTCTCCCTCAAACTCTGGAAAACATTAAATTCTTATGTTTTTGCTGATTTGAGAGTGAGATAACTGTTGACAGCTTTGAAAAAAAAAAAAAAAAATTTCAATATGCCTTTTTGGGCATGTGCTGTTTTTGTATCACTTATCTTAACTCTCTCCAGACGAAGGAATGCTCACGCATTCCTACACAAAACGTAGTCGGATTCGGACGAAGGAATGGAATAGCATTCTCCAAAAGTAAAATTCCATCACACGCTGTGCACGTGATTTTGTGATTAGCCAAGCAGAGTGTGCTATTCTGGGTCACTCCACAATCGAACGGTATGATTGGTCAGCCTGGCATGTGTGGCCCGTCTTGCACACACTCTGACAAAGTCACTGACCGGTCGTCTGCTCGCGTGCCAGCCTGTTAGCAAAGCGGGCTCTTCTCAGAATGTTGTGAAGTGAACAAGGCAGTGACGGCAACGTTTCAGGGTTGTCGAAGTACTTGAAATGCTACAAACTGAAGGGTCGGACATTGAAGAGGTGGATGATGACGAAGAAGAAAGCGAATTTAATGCAGAAAGCGAGCATGGGTATGGTGATTCAGGGTGAAAAATTGGCATTATTTTCTACATATGGCAAAACTGTTAAAATAAGATGAAAAATTTGATTTTTTTTATATGTAATAGCTCAACAAGTAATAAACCAGTTCTGAAAGTTTCATTTTCTTACTCTGTATTTTGAATTTTTTGTAATTTTTTTCCAAACTCTTACAAATGGGCTCTCTGTGGGGAAAAGCAAGGGAGAAAACTTGTCGTCCCGAGTGAGTTAACCCGACAAAATTACATAGAAATCCACTGTGACAGGTACACAAACATAAATGCATGTACTCAAGGCCCGACTTAATGTGCTGCGTTTAGCTGCTGGTCAGGCATCTGCCGAGCAGAAGCCGTGTAGCGTACATGGATATGTCCGAACACAGCGACGCCTCTTTGAGTAACTGAAACCGTCACTTACGCGGTGGCAGCTTTGCGTTTCATGGTCCTGTTGATGCTGACGTCTTGCTCCTCCCCCTCCTCCCCCTTCCCCTCCTCCACTTTCTGCTTCTCCTCTTTTCGAGCCTCCTTCTTACGGTGATCTCGCTCGTGCTGCTGCATCCACATGGCCTTCAGCTCGTGGCCACAGACCCTGCAGATGGCTTTCTCCATCTGCACATCCCGTGACGACAGAGAAACGTGTGAGAACATGTACGTTTCTTCTTCTTTTTCGTTCGTGGGCTGCAACTCCCACGTTCACTCGCATGTACATGAGTGGGCTTTTAGGTGTTTGATCTTTTTTTTTTTACCCTGCCATGTAGGCAGCCATATTCCGTTTTCGGCGGGTGCGTGAACGTTTGAATGGATGAGAAAAAGAATGTCTGAATGTATGACAAAATGAATATATGTGTGACAAAATGAACGTTTGAATGTATGACAAAATGAATAAATGTGTGACAAAATGAACGTTTGACAAAATGAACGTTTGAATGTATGACAAAATGAATAAATGTGTGACAAAATGAACGTTTGAATGTATGACAAAATGAATAAATGTGTGACAAAATGAATATTTGATTGCATGAGAAAACGAAGATTTGGAATGCATGAGAAAATGCATATTTCAATGTATGAGAAAATAAATGTTTGAATCAGAATGTATGGGACATTGAATGTTTGAATGTATGTGAATCTTTGACTGCATGAGAAAATGAAGGTTTTGATTGTAAGAAAAAATGAATAGTTGAATGTAAGAGAAAATCAATGTTTGAATGTATGGGAAATTGAGTGTTTAAATGTATGTAAAAGTGAATATTTGAATGTATATAAAAATGAATATTTGAATTTATGAGAACATTTGAATGTATGAAAAAATGAATGTATGAGAAAATGAAGATTTGGTATGTTAGAGAAAATGAAAATTTGAATGCGAAAGAAAATTAATGTTTGAATGTCAGGGAAACTGAATGTTTGAATATATGAGACTGTGAAAATTTCAATGTATGAGAAAATAAATATTTAAATATAAGAGAAAATGTACATTTCAATAAACGAGAAAATGAACATGTGAGTGTATGAGAAAATGAATATTTGAATGTAGCAGAAAATGAATACTGAATGAGTGAGAAAAAACACTTAACTGTATGAGGAAATGAATCTTTGAATGCATAAGAAAATGAATATCTATCAGAACAGGCACTACTGAACATCACCGAAGTACTCAGCAGTAGTGCAAGGTCTCCTCTGGTATGTGGCCTCCTGGCGACCTAACACTGATAGTTCTTAGTGGACTGCCGACACTGGGACTGAGACAGACAAGCCCCGGTGTGGCCATGTATGGAAGATTCAGAATGAGTAGTGTGGGAGTAATGCCACTGAAACAGTGCAGATAGACAGGCAGCAAAAAAAAAAAAGAAAAAAGAAAAGTACTTCTTCTTCTTCTTCTTCTTCTACGTTCGTGGGCTTCAACTCTCACGTTCACTCGTATATACGCGAGTGGGCTTTTTGCGTGTATCACCGTTTTTACCCCACCATGTAGGCAGCCATACTCCGCTTTCGGGGGTGTGCATGCTGGGTATGTTCTTGTTTCCATAACCCACCGAACGCTGACATGGATTACAGGATCTTTAACGTGCGTATATGATCTTATGCTTGCGTATACACACGAAGGGGCTTCAGGCACTGGCAGGTCTGCACATATGTTGACCTGGGAGATCGTAAAAATCTCCACCCTTTACCCACCAGGTGCCGTCACCGTGATTCAAACCCGGGACCCTCAGATCGAAAGTCCAACTCTTTAACCATTCGGCTATGGCGCCCGTCAAAAGAAATGTACAAGATAATGAATATTTGCACACTATGTTAATGGCAGAGAATCATGTGGGTGTGAGAGAGTGATTTTTGTACTACCGAAAAGTTTGCAGCCGGAGTCAAGTGCCACTTTACCAAAGTGCGTGTCTTAATACCGAAACAAGGTAAAACAAAGGGGAGGGGGGAGAAATCACCAAAATGCCAATACAAAAATCTGTATGATACAGAAATACTCACACCAATGGAAGTGGAAGAAACTTTAACGTTTACACACTTCAGAAAATAAAACAGCAAAGTCTGGAGGAATGCCAAGTCATTAATCTGCAAAGTTTCAAAACAAAACAGTACTTGGAAGTACGTGATGTTTGCACTTTTTTTTTTTTTCTTTTTTTTTTAAGCAAAACAGCAGGATTGGGAGAAAGGTAATACTTCCTACGCTTTGTTGTTGACCTGCACTTGTAGGTACTTCCTACGCTTTGTTGTTGACCTGTACTTGTTTATCTTCGACTTCATGTTGTTCCATGTAGCACTGACCACGCTGTACAATACTGTACTGCGCTGCACAGCACTGTACTGTACTGTGCTGTATTGTACTGTAACATACTGTTATGTGTGTGTGTGTGCATGTGTGTGTGTGCATGCGTGCATGTGTGTGTGTGTGTGTGTGCTCGCGCGTGTGTGCTATCCGTCACCGACACATTCCTTTGTCCTGCTTATAAGATTTTTCTTTCTTTTCTTCCCAATTTTGATATTGATTGTTAGCGCTCCGGACATCTGTGCTACGGATGGTAGAGAGCAAACTATGATTACCCATTATTTCCATTATTCATTGTTTACAAAGTACCACGCACCTCACGCCCGCACCACTCCAGGTGATGGCGGAAGTACTGGGCGAACCTGAAGGGCTTTCGGCACATGGGACACAGGACGTACTTGATCTTCTTCAGGATCTTCTGGATGGCTGCGTGGGTCTGCTCTCCTTCCGGGCACTCCGGGCTGTACTGCAATCATGTCCACCTCAGTGCAGTCGTGTTACAATCATGTCCACCTCACTGCAGTCACTCATGTTACAACTATGTCCACCTCACTGCAGTCATGTTACAATCATGTCCACCTCACTGCAGTCACTCACATTACAATCATATCCACCTCACTGCAGTCACTCACATTACAATCATATCCACCTCACTGCAGTCACTGACGTTACAATCATGTCCACCTCACTGCAGTCACTCACATTACAATCATGTCCACCTCACAGCAGTCATGTTACAATCATGTCCACCTCACTGCAGTCGCTCACATTACAATCATGTCCACCTCACTGCAGTCATGTTACAATCATATCCACCTCACTGCAGTCACTCACATTACAATCATATCCACCTCACTGCAGTCACTCACATTACAATCATATCCACCTCATTGCAGTCACTCACATTACAATCATGTCCACCTCACTGCAGTCACTCATGTTACAATCATGTCCACTTCACTGCAGTCACATTACAATCATGTCCACCTCACTGCAGTCACTCACATTACAATCATGTCATAACCACCTCACTGCTTTCACTCACATTACAATCATATCCACCTCATTGCAGTCACTCACATTACAATCATGTCCACCTCACTGCAGTCACTCACATTACAATCATGTCCACCTCACTGCAGTCATGTTACAATCATGTCCACCTCACGGCAGTCACTGGCATTACAATCATATCCACCTCACTGCAGTCACTCACATTACAATCATGTCCACCTCACTGCAGTCAGTCACATTACAATCATGTCCACCTCACTGCAGTCATTCATATTACAATCATGTCCACCTCACTGCAGTCACTCACATTACAATCATGTCCACCTCACTGCAGTCAGTCACATTACAATCATGTCCACCTCACTGCAGTCACTCACAATCATGTCCACCTCACTGCAGTCATGTTACAATCATCATTTATCATGTCCACCTCACTGCAGTCATGTTACAATCATCATTTATCATGTCCACCTCACTGCAGTCATGTTACAATCATCATTTATCATGTCCACCTCACTGCAGTCACTCACATTACAATCATATCCACCTCACTGCAGTCACTCATATTACAATCATGTCCACCTCACTGCAGTCAGTCACATCACAATCATGTCCACCTCACTGCAGTCACTCACATCACAATCATGTCCACCTCACTGCAGTCAGTCACATCACAATCATGTCCACCTCACTGCAGTCACTCACATCACAATCATGTCCACCTCACTGCAGTCACTCACATTACAATCATGTCCACCTCACGGCAGTTACTGGCATTACAATCATATCCACCTCACGGCAGTCACTGGCATTACAATCATATCCACCTCACTGCAGTCATTCATATTACAATCATGTCCACCTCACTGCAGTCATTCATATTACAATCAAGTCCACCTCACTGTAGTCACTCACATTACAATCATGTCCACATCACTGCTTTCACTGACATTACAATCATGTCCACCTCACTGCAGTCACTCATAACACACACCCACACCCACACACAGAGGCACGCATACACAAACACACATGCAAACAAGCAAGCAAGCACGCAAACACACACACACACACACAATTTGTAAATGCCCAGCAAAATGATCAGGTGAAAAAACATACATCTGGCCGTTCCACTTACAAGAGCAGCATGTATGTTCATCAGATGAGTCTTGTAGGCTGCCAGACTCTCCATCTTCTCCTCACAGCGCAAACACTTCTGAAGAAAGCATCAGCACTTTAGATCACGGAAGTGCAGTACACTTATAGTTATACAGTCTCTTCTAATTGTACTATGCATCCACACACTGAGACTTTCAATAAGAAAAATAAAGCATAAATGGGAATAATACACACTCACATGCATGTACGGACTTGCCATACACATTTACATCAGGCTTTTCACCATTCAATCACCATGACCGAATGCATGCAAAATATTCCTAAAAGCTTCCGACAGCTGGTCACAGATATTGTGTCTAGGTGTAGTCAACGCCGTCTTGCAACACACACACACTGGGAACACTTGTTAAACAACCCATAGAACTTTACTGTGTGCGGCTTCAACTACATGCTTGCAAACAGAAAACCAGACGACTGTCGTTATTGTTCTTCTTACTGTTGCGCATATTATTCGAGTCACCTTTTCTTTTGTGCTTTCGATATAAACAACATGACAACAGACTTCATGCATTCGGTCCATAAATACCTAATCTGCACTCAAGTGGTACATCTGCACTGACATACAGCTGTGGGATAAGGACAGGATGAAAATAGAAAACTGCTGGGGAACACACATGTATAGAAGAAGAAGGGAAATAAAAGTAGTAGAAAACATTACCCGGCTGAACACAGTCAAACAACACCTCAAGAACTTTCCCCAGTTCCCTGAGTTCTTAAGGCCAGACACAGTAGTGAAATTTTTTTTTTTTTTTTTTTTTTTTTTTTTGCTGCCCCATCATCTGCACCGTTTCAGTGGCATTACTCCCACGCCGCTCATTTAGATTCCCCCATACACGGCCACACCCGGGTTCGTCCGTCGCAGTTCCAGCGTCGGCAGTCCACAGGGAACCATCGATGTTAGGTCGCCAGGAGGCCACACACCAGAGGAGACCCTGCACTGCTGCTGAGTCACTTCGGTGGTGTTCAGTGGTGCCTGTTCTGATTTTACGTACTTAGGACACCACCTACTAAGCCCCCTACTAACGACAATAATGGCTTAGTCGCGGAGCCAGACTGAGTGAGCGTCCCTCCCAGAGTGGAGACCGCCACCACGTCCCTCAAACAACAGCCCCCGACGAATCTGCTGATACTGACGACATTGACAGGACTCACCCCAAGCACAGAAGTGGAGGGGTATCGAAACTGAGGTCACCATGAGAGCAGGGCATGAAAGGCCACAGACTTTGAGACTATTTTGTTTATATTGATGACGATGAAGGAGGAGGAGGATGACGATGTGGATGACGATGTTGCTATGGAGGTCCATTTTGGTTTGGGACTGCATGACAAGGCTGTACTCTACGCTTCCTGTCATAATGATATCCCGGCGTTAACCAGGCCCGAGAGATACAGACACTTGCAGTGTTGGTCAGGTAATTAGAGCAACACACCCAAAGACGCATCCTTGAAGTGGATGACACTCGACTGTGTGGTCCCAGTCTCCCCATTTAAGCCCACAGCACACTCAACTCTGGGTAGGAGCCGGCCATGGGCCGAAAAACCCACCTCCGCTGGGATTCGAACCCGCGTCCTCCCAGCCGTCAGTCCGCGACGCTAACCACTTCGCCACGGCGGCTGGTCAGCAGTAGTGAAATTTTGACCAAAATCATGATTTTTTGTGATTTTCGTTTTTTTGCATAATTTGCTTCTTCAACATCTAATCTTTATAGTCCGTTTCACCTGGGTACTATATTCACTTAAATAAAGCTTCAAACAGCATCGACATATGTGATTTCTTGTGAGTACAAGCACATCTCTTTCTTTTCCTGTTTTCTCAGTTTTGTGTTTTGTCCTCGTAATACCATTTTTCAAAATGCTAATGCTCAAAAACTTTAAAAGATAGCATGTTCAAACTTGGTACATTCTTTCTTTATGTATTCATCTTTATTATAGTGTGGTGGTTTGTATAGTACTTTTAAAAGAATGAATGTACACTCATTGGAAAAAAATTATGTCAAGGAATTTATACACATTTCAACAAAAAAATAATAATAAATGTATTGATTAAAATTCCAAAATACCACTGCACTATAATAATGAACAAATACAAATAAGTTAAATAAAACAAACAGAAATAACATATCTATAAAGGTACCAAAGTTCTAAGCTTTTAATTTTTTTTTGTTTGTCGGCCATTTTGGATTCGTTTCCATGGAAACTGTCACGACAAATTGCAAAAAATTACCTTTTTAGATATGTTTAGTCCAATATCTTTGCATAGCATGTCACAGAAAGCCATAAACTTCAATTTTATTTCATACGTTTTTATACTACCGTGTCTGGCCTTAACGTCTTATTATCTTCTTCTTCTTTGTTCACAGGCTTTAATTCCCATGTTTACTGGTATACACTGGTGGGCTTTTACGTGTATGACTGATTTGACCCCCACCACGTAGGCAGCCACACTCCATTTTCATGTCCCCAGGACATTCTAAAAACTAAAAAAAAAATTCTCAAACGGAATACTTTGGTTCTGTTAACTCAGTTCAAAGTTTTTTTTGGACAAGTGAAAAGAACATAACATTTGACAACAATTATCATAATAGAAACCAGCTTAAATGAAGCGTATGCTACAATGGTAAAAGACACAAGAGGAATGAAATGTTTCTATGAAGTACTAACTGGAAAACCAGAATTACCAAATTTTGGAAATGAGGTTTGATTGGAAGAATATTTTATTCAATACAAAAAAAAAAAAAAAAAAAAAATCCAAGAGCTAAGATTAAAATGGTTCCAATGAAAACAAATTCTCATATGCTTGTGACAAATTCTGTGCTGATGAAGACGGGAATACTCCCAGATAATAAGTGTATTTTTTGCAGGGATAAAAGACACAATTCTATATTATCTATCGGAATGTAACCATGTACAATCTTTTTGGTCAGAATTTGTAAGATATTTAAAAGAAAAATGTTCACACTGTGTGTGTGTGTGTGTGTGTGTGTGTGTGTGTGTGTGTACACTCTGTGTGTGTGTGTGTGTGTGTGAGTGTGTGAGTGTGTGTGTGCCTGTGTGTGTGAGAGAGAGAGAGAGAGTGTGTGTGTGTGTGTGTGTGCGCGCGCGCGTGCACGCGCATGTGTGCGTGCGTGCGTGCGTGTGTGTGTGTGTGTGTATGTGTTTGTGTGTGTGTGTTCATATATAGTTTGTGTCTGACTGACGTGCCACAGTAAAACACTCGCTGATGTTTAAAAGCGCTACGTAAATGCGCTCATCATTCAATCGTTATTACATTGAAACTGAAGAAAAAAAGTATCTATTAATTAAAAAACCAGATCACTCTACCTCAATTTGAACAGCTGTTTCGTCTTTCTTCTTCTTGGGCCTCCCTACTCCTCTTCTTTTCTTCACCACGACCGCCTCCTCCTCCTCCTCCTCCTCCTGCTTCCTCCAGTCCTCTTCACCGTCCAGGTGTGAATTCTTTGATCTCTTCCTCCTCTCTTCCTCTTCCTCTTCAGACTCCTCTTCCTTGTCCTCCCGGAGCGAACCGGCGGCCTTCCTTTGTCTCTTTCGTGGCGTTTCAACCTCTTCACATTCCTCCTCTTCCTCCGTGAAGGAGAACCTTTTCCTTGATATCCTCCTCTTTGGTCTCCCGTTGTTCTTCTCCTCTTGCGGTTCCTTCTGATCCTTATGCTGCGACATAAATCAACAGAAATAAATCTTGGTTTAAACATTTTTTAATATCAAGAAACAAGGTGCAATACAGCGTTCAATAAGACTTGAGCAACAACAAGCATGAGCTTATATCGTGCTCGTTCATATGCAACAAGCAATACATAAACGCAATGGCGAAAATACATAAATAAATCTTCTTCTTTTTTTTCTTTTTTTTTAATATCTAAAGCAATTGGCGTAATTGATTTTTTTTTTCCACCTCCAATTCCTCTTGATCCTTATTATGCTGCAGAAATAAATCAATAAAAACAAATCTTTTTTTTTTTAATGTCCAAAGCAATGGTGTGCTTTTTTTTGCTTTTTTTTTCAAAACAAAAGTAAAACAGTCCAAAAGAAATCCAGATACAGTCATTCGGATGAGACGATAAACCAAGGTCCCATGTGCAGCATGCACTTAGCACACATAAAAGAACCCACGGCAACAAAAGGGTTGTTCCTGGCAAAATTCTGTAGAAAAATCCACTTCGATAGGAAAAACAAATTAAAAAAAAAAAACTGCACGCAGGAAAAAATACAAAAAAAATGGGTGGCACTGTAGTGTAGCGATGCACTCTCCCTGGGGAGAGCAGCCCTGATTTTCACACAGAGAAATCTGTTGTGATAAAAAGAAATACACATACAAAATATAAATACAGAGTGGTTACTGACGCCCTGACCTGTAACAGAGTAAGGCTCTGTCTTATCAGTGAAGTGACAGCCCTTCACTGGTGAGGGTACTCGTCTCGTCAGCAGAGGTCAAGGGATTCAAGACTCACATGACACGTGGGGTATTCTGGTATTGGTATAGGGACTTCTTTTTTTTTCTTTTTTTTTCTTTTCTTTTCTTTTTTTAACACACTTTTCTCCCTCTGTTTTCAACATTTTGGGTGCGTGGGTGGGTTGGTGTGACTGATTTTTGTAACACTGAAAAGTTTACAGCAAAGCTTCAGGGGCCACTCATCTAAAATGTGTATCTTTAATAATATTGAAACTAAGCAAAATAAAGCTGAAAGTTTTTTTGGTCTGCTAAAATGTTTGTACCAAAATCTGTAACACACACACACACACACACACACACACACACACACAACACACACACTATCTTTCTGTCCCTCGTTTCTCAGTTTCCAATTCTCCTATCACAAATTTATTTATAAATATAAACCATATTATATGATTCATAATCATTTCATAAAATTCCAGTTGTACAAAATTAATATTCTAATCACATGTCTGCAGTCATCAGTATGTGTGACAGGACATTGAACAGAATTCTTTTCTACCTTCCAACAGTTAAAAAAAAAAAAAAAAAAAAAAAAGGAAATTTTCTATCTAAAATTGTTTTAAATAACATACTTACCGTGACCCAACTAGTGCAAACTCCGGCAGGAGTAATTTTTTTTTAAAGAAGAAATGATTAAGTTAACTATTACCTGAGACAGTTCCTGTGAGTGTTCCAGGCTGTCGTCTGTCAGTGGTTTGATCTTCTTTGGTCGACCCCTCTTCCTTTTCACCACAGGCTGTGGATCCTTCTCCGCTGCTGCGGGTTCTGTTTTCCGATCTGCCATTACTTCATCACGATGGACAGCTTCTTCTACTGCTGTAGGTGGTGAGCTGCTTCTCTTCTCTGTATTTTCATGGGGTTCTGTGCCATGACCGAATGATTTTCGTGGGCGACCTCTTTTGCGTGGTGGATTGGACATTTCTACAGATTGCTTCACTGTAACTCCATTCGATGTATCAGCTAAACGGTTCAAATCCACTTCACTGCATTCTGGTTTTGACTCCATTGTAGCTTCAGCGGTAATAGCCTCTGGGAAACTTTCTTTGCTGCTAATCTCCTCTGTATTTTCATGGGGTTCTGTGTCAGGACTGATTGATTTTCGTGGTCGACCTCTTTTGCGTGGTGGGCGACCTCTTTTGCGTGGTGGATTGGACACTTGTATGGATTGTTTTGCAGTAACTTCACTCGATGTATCAGCTAAACTGTTCAAGTCTACCTCAATGCCTTCTGGTTTTGACTCCATTGTAACTTCAGCATTGTTGGCAGTTTCGGCTGAACTTTCTTTGCTGTTACTCTCCTCTGCATTTTTATGGGGTTCTGTGTCATGACTGGTTGATTTTCGCGGGCGACCTCTTTTGCGTGGTGGATTGGACATTTCTGTGGATTGTTTTGCAGTAACTTCACTTGAAGAATCAGCTAAACTGTTCAAGTCCACTTCACTGCCTTCTAGCTTTGACTCCATTGTAGCTTCAGCATCAATGACAGTTTCTGCTGAACTTTCTTTGCTGTTACTCTCCTCTGGATCCTTTGCATCACGGCTGATTGTATCTGATTTTCGTGGACGACCTCTTCTTCGTGGTGGATTTGAGTTTTTGGACAAATGCACAGGCGTTTGTGCTGATGACTTTGCATCAAATTCACCCGACGTATAAGCCAAACTCTTCACGCCTGCCTCACTGTCTTCAAGTTCAAAGTTTTTCTTTCGTTTCACAAACTCATCAAATTCGCTGCCTTTCTCAGTCTTTTTCCTTGCTCGACCAGATCTTCTGCTTGTGATGGGTGAAGCAAGAAGAGACAAGTGTGAACCATCCCTGTCTTTGCTTGAAGACAGCACAGGAGTGGAGTGGACAGGAGCAGTGGAGCTGTCTTTCAGCTTATCAGGAGCAGGAGTGGATGACTGGTCAGCTGAGCGGTCGACGCTGCTGCCATCTGATCCAGCTTTCTGATCAGGCTCCATTGAATCAGAGCACATCTGCTGGTCCATTTCTGTAAAACGCCGACTGTCTGGGGGGAAAAAATAGGAGAGTTAAATC
>NC_134891.1:8494941-8659941 GCF_041734735.1 Babylonia areolata | reverse complement strand
TCATAATGATCTCAGACCAAACACCGCCGGTATGACAACTGACAACAGTAATACCCCAATTGCATAAAGATATTTACAGACGGCTGTGTTGTAGATAATAGATCAGGTGCTGCTTTCATTATTTCAAACCTTTAGTCTCAAGAGTCCCGCTTTTCATCTGGAAAAGTTCTAAAAAGTTCATCTTCACTGCTGAACTCACAACAATTCTGATGGTGTTATCATGGGCTGTATAATCTGTTACCAAAAACCGTTTTTCTGATTCTGTTTTGTGTTGATAGAAAATCAGTTCTTCACGCGGCCATAAAATTCTTTAAAAGACACAGTCAGGTCAGAACTCATCATTGAAATAACTATTTAGTTCACGAACTCCAGGCTTACACATGTTGTAACACATGGTCGTGTTATAATTGTTGTCGCCGGCGATGTTTGCCAGGAGAGACACAACAAAAAATCAACACGACACGACATGCAGGCTATAATATAAATTGCTACATATAATGTCGCTGAGAATCACCACCACAGTTGTGTAGTTGTGGTGGTGGTGGTGTGTTCATGCGCCGCGCACGCGCGTGTATGTGTGAGTATATGTGTGCGCGTATTATAAGGTGTATATGTGTAAGAGTACGTGTGTGTTATGTTGAAGGTGTGTCAGTGTGTGTGTGTGTGTGCGTGATGGATCGCGCCCAAAGTTATCTTATCTCTAGCGCTTTTATCTTTGCCATTGTGTTACCTCCGTGGCTTGGCTGGGTCGTAAAACTTGTGTCGCAACTTTTGTGTCTGTTGTGCTCACTGTGTCCAGGTGTGTGTGTGTGTGTGTGCTAGCACGTGCATTTGATGTATGTGAGAGTGCGTGGGTGTGTATGTGGGCGGGAAGGGGTGGGGGAGCGTCAGATGGTCCATGTGTCTGTGTGTGTGCATGTGGAGAGCTTTTCAAATTCTCCAGTCATCTAATGGACATTTTTAATTGTTGTCGATTGATAGTGACATGAGGTCAGGTTCTGTTTTCCTCATCCAATGTTGTACACAGAATATGTATTGTTTTAGTATTGTTATTTCATTGAAATTATTAACATTTCAATATTATGATTTTGGATATATGTGTTCCAAAAAGAAAATCAATCGAGTGTCACTTATTTCAATGCCATTGGACATGACACGTATATTGGATCAGTGACCGACAAAATTGTTAGCTTTTCTTCTTCTTTTTTTAAGGATTTTTTTCTCTCTAAAACTATGTCTGTTGTAGATAATAGATCAGGTGCTTGACCCACTTGACCCACTGATGCAGACTCTGTCTGTGCTCCGATTCTGTCCTGAGCAAACTACCACCCCACGCAGAGAAATTGAAAGTAGACATTATCATAACCTCCATTATTTTATTTTCAAAATGTTTCAAAGGCAACTATTTTAACCTAGAGCAGATTTCTGGATTGTGTGCTATATAAGTATCCATTATTATTATTATTAAAGACCACAAATACAATGGGTTTCATATGACAAGAAGAAAACGTTTCATTACAAACGTAAACTATTAATCACTTTTTGTGTGTGCTGTGGGTAAAGAATTGAGGTGTCATGTTGTATTTTTTGTATTTTGTATTTCTTTTTATCACAACAGATTTCTCTGTGAGAAATTCGGGCTGCTCTCCCTAGGGAGAGCGCGTCGCTATACTACAGCGCCACCCTTTTTTTTTTGTATTTTTCCTGCGTGCAGTTTTATTTCTTTTCCCATCGAAGTGGATTTTTCTGCAGAATTTTGCCAGGAACAACCCTTTTGTTGCCGTGGGTTCTTTTACGTGCGCTAAAAGCATGCTGCACACAGAACCTCGGTTTATCATCTCATCCGAATGACTAGCGTCCAGACCACCACTCAAGGTCTAGTGGAGGGGGAGAAAATATCGGCGGCTAAGCTGTGATTCGAACCAGCGTGCTCAGATTTTCTCACTTCCTAGGCAGACGCGTTACCTCTAGGCCATCACTCCACATGTTGTTCTGTGTTTGTATTTTGTTATTTTTCTTATGTGTATGTGTGTTTGAAACACCCTCACAGATTGTTAGCACATTGTACTGTAATTGCCAAATGTGTTTTTTAAGTTGTCATATCATGATGTGGAGTGTATGGTGTAGATTTGAACTGTTATGCTGGTGATGATGTTCAAAAGAAAATATAACCTTCAGCATATGGGTGGGAAAAAAAAAAAACCATGTTCAACACACACACACACACACACACACACACACACACCACACACACATGCACACAGAGAGAATCTGAACCATTCCACGCCCTATAAACAAAAACATCCAGAACCCATATGGCCACTTTAATTTCAACTTTTAATATTCTTTAAAAGCAAAAAGTGTACTTTCAACAATATACACACACTTTCCAAATTCAAATTCACACAAAGCTTAGGGAGAAACACATACAACAAAAGTGTAGACAACTATTTTAACCACACACACACACGCACACACACACACACACAATGCTGCACTAATACATTATCAAACCTGAATAACAAATCAATTTTGCTAAATTAAGCATCCATGCTGTGCTTAATAAAACCATAAGAGTTTGTTTATTAATTTTGTGGAAAGTCCCTTAGACTCCACTGCCATTTTTCTGCCATGTGTAAATATTCCCAGTTTTAGCCCATGTAGTCGGAACAGCAGTTGCCTCCTCTGATGTCCCAATGGTCTTCGTCAGATATGACTGACGATGATACATATTTTAGATGATTTTTTTTTCCTCATACAACACAACTCAAAACACACACACTCTCTATCGTCTTTATTTCTATTGAATTAAAAAAGAAAAAAGACCAAAAAAAAAGACACTCATGCTAAGATTCAGAAAGCAAAACAAAAGAAAGAAAACAAAAACAAAACCAAAAAAAAAAAGCCGACTAAAACACAACCAATATAGATACTAATGACAGGGGAACAATACAAAAAATGTTTGGTGTTTTGTTGTGATTTTTCTATGGGGTAGGAATGAGTAAATGAGACGGAACCAAATGCTGCAGAATACCATTATGCATGCTTCAGTAAAAATCCTAGTCCCAAATCTGGGATGGCTTGCATGAGAGACTTTAGCAATGCTAATTGTGCTTAACGTTAAGAACTTTTTTTTCTTCACATTATGCCCTCTGGCATGTAGGGCGGTATCAAAGAACTGCAACTGTTTTGGGCCAGTCTCTGAACGGTGCCTCAGGTGTACTTCAGGGTCTTGAGTAAGAATTTCCCTACATCTACACAAATTCTATTTTACTCTAAGAGATTCCTAGCGCTAAGCAAACTTAACGCTGCTAAGATCTCTGATGCGAACCAGCCCTGCTCCTGTTCTGCAAGAGAAGATAATATGAAGAGTGAGTCATCAGGATGATGCCAAAAGCTAACGACTCTCTATAGATGTGCTGTGTTTTTCATTGGGCTGGAGATCCAAGAGATATTTGTCCTGGGTGGTTATCATCAGAATATTATCAACAGGTGCAACAGCGAGTGGTTAGACTTAGAGCCCTGGACTTTCAACTGGAGGATCCTGTGTTTTTAACTATGGGGTCAGAATCAGGAATGCCAGTTACCATTCTTTATCCGGACTTTCTCCTCATGGGGCTGCATTACTCTTCTGTTCAGCCAAGTCCATGACACCACTGAAAGGCAAAACACACACACACACACACACAAAAAGTGACCGCACTTTACACACACAGCACACTGATCTCTTTTCACCCAGATTCAGCAGGCAAGCGGTCAATACACTTCATGTGTCTACAAAAGCAAAAAGGTTAAAACCACACGTATGCCTGTTCAAGATCCCACTGCTGATGTCAAGTGTGTTTTCTTTTGGAAAGCAGAAATACAAACATATCCTGCATGCACAACACACTTCCTAAAATGGAGAATGGCTGCCTCATTGCTGGGGCAAAATTAACACTCGTACACTAAAACCCTACATACAGACACAAGTGAACATGGGGATGTTGTCCACAAATGGAGAAGTAAAAAAAACAACAACAACAAAAACAAAAACAAACAAAATAAAAAAACCCAAAATCAAACCATGTGACCACAAGAGGCCAGTTCAGAAAAAGAGCATGTCTCTCAAAATCCCATCCACCACATACTACACAGGTACACTTGAAATGAAAGCTTCAGAGCCTGCCTGACTTCTGCATAATTCTATTTTTCACTTTTGCATTTCTTGTTCAAATCTTTACATAATTACCTCCAATACAGTCTTGGGTTGAAATCTTGAAAAAATAGTAGATGATTGACTGAGGCATTTGTACCACTGTTTACTGTGAATTTTATGTTTAAAAAAAAAAGTCTCCCAAACAATGACAATTGTTTCAGTTTCAACTATAATAATAATAATAATGACAACAATTACTGACATCTTACCAGCAAAATATACTTAATTAACAGTACAAGAATAATAATAATACTTATAATAATAATAATACTTCAGGCAAGTTTGATGTAAGCTGATGTAAGAAACAAATCATCTGAATGAATAATTGGATAATAGTTTCTATGTTGTCACTTAGCTCACTTCCTGAGAGAAAAAAAACAACTTGCAGTGACACAGAGTGTTTTGTACAAACTCAACAAGCAGAATTTGATTGTTCAACCAGTTCAATATCATGTTCTGTAAAATTAATGTAAACATACATCCCAAGTTTTTAAAATACTGTAAGTAGGCAGCCTATCAAATCTCATTTCAGAAAAACAGGTTTGGCATGATCTGGGAAAAAACAAACAAAAACAAAAAAAAAAAAAAAAACACCACCCAACCCAAACCCTGTATCAGTATATACTACTTTGTCTTTCACTGAAAATTCCACGGGAAAAGACCATCCACACCAGTTTATTTTATAAGTTCCTTCGTAGTGAACAGTTCTGATTAATGGTGACATTCAAATTTTGACAATATAATTTCTCACGCTCAAATGAACTCATAAATGATTATTTATTCCTCACACTCAAAAGAAACTCATCAAATGCCAGCTGCTGTAAACAACAACAAAAAGAGAAGAAAAAAAACCGAAAGAACAAGAGAGGCAAGGCCTTCAAGACTCACTTGTGATACACTTTTAAAAAAAAAATCCAAGCTTTTTATGTATTGAGTATAATTTCAAAATGTAATGTTTAAGATGAGAAAGATCAGTTTAAAGCAAATTAAGTCCCCTAGCATTACAGAGTAATTTCCCTTTTTTTACTATCTGCACCAAAACGTTTGCAAAATAAATAAAACTTCCATGCTTACCAAAAGAAGTTCCTGTTTGAACAAAAAATGATAATAATGGCTGCTCTTGTTGTTGGGTCAGAATATAAGATCAAAGTGCCAAGTTTAGAGAATACAAAAAATATAAATATAACAGTAAATGCCCATCCCAGAGGTGCAATATTGTTTTAAACAAGATGACTGGAAAGAACTGAATTTTTCCTATTTTTATGCCAAATTTGGTGTCAACTGACAAAGTAGTTGCAGAGAAAATGTCAATGTTAAAGTTTACCACGGACACACAGACACACACACACAGACAACCGAACACCGGGTTAAAACATAGACTCACTTTGTTTACACAAGTGAGTCAAAAACACAAAGAGCATGCATAAACTCAAAGCACTTTACCCACCCTTTTTCTTCCTCTTTCTCCAAGTTTAACCCCTTTACTGCCACTGGTCAGTGAAGGGAATCATCTCACTGTGATAAAATCAAGCCTAAAGGTCAGGATGTCAGTCACCATCATTTGTTTGAACTTCTTCCTGCTGGGTTTCTATTAGTTTTGTTCAGCACAATAAATCACACCGCTTAGATATATATATATATGTGTGTGTGTGTGAGAATGCATGTGTTTGATATCTACCTCTTAAAACATACCTGTCACACAAGGGCATTCTCACAACCTCGGTGTCATCATACTGAATCAGTTTCTTCTGCGAGTTTATGGCTAAACAACAGCACTCAAAAAACGGAAACATGATCCATGCAAAAAGCAAGGTTACGTTGATAAAATAAGCCGTTGAGTGCTGGTGACAACTGATTAAAGTGGAAGAAAATTTTTTTTTTTTTTTAAAAGATCCACAGTGTACAATTTCATTTCCAATACTCATTTTCAATACTGACTCTCACCCTCTATAGACTATGTTCTGGCTTTGACTAGGTATATGGTCCTGATGCCGCAAATGTATCTATAAGAAGCTAAAAACCTGACTTCCCCCCCCCCCCATTACATTTTTTACTTTGTTTACCATCACAAACACACACACACACACAGAGGAATACTTAGTAACAAACATATAGGTATCAAAGACGTGCAAGTTGTACTCTCAGATTATGCCTAATATCAAACAGTAACTGTAGTGTTATACTATAGTACACACAATTTATGTATATGCAAGCACACACAGACACACATTGCACACACGATATGCTTAACCACACTAACATTCAAGCATGCTAGCACACAAACACACACACACTCACACATATATATATATATATATACAACACACACACACACACACATATATACACAACTCTATTTCTTCCTCATGCTTTCCCAAAACAAACAAAAAATGAAAAGAAAAAATCTTTTGTAAAAAAAAAAAAAAAAAAAGTAAAACAAACAAAAGAAGTGAAAACATGAAAGAAATCATAACATAGCACCAAACTTGTCTCTCTTTTTTTTTTCTTTTTTTTTAATTTTTATTTTTATAAATAACATGTATGCAAAACTTCTTTGAAGTAACCTATTTAAAGCTCGAACAGAATTAAAAAACAAACAAACAAAAAAATGCCTAATACAAACATATAACCAAACTGGAGTAAAACCACTGATGTAAGATCAGCGCAGACAATGACACAAGAAGTAAACTGATACACACCACCTCTGCGACCACAAGGTTAAAGAATACATGCGCTTTCCATAAAATTACGATTGCATTAAAATAATTAAAATACACTTCCATGCATCCTAGATTATTCGGCGCAAAGTAGAACACACACACACACACACACAGAGGATTCATACTTCAGCATATCTTTACAAGGTACCTCTAACATGTTTTCACTTTCCTTTAGTCCACAGGCAAGTTGTAACTGGTAAAAACAATAACAAATCAATTCTGCACCAAAGATTAGTCTCAGCTTCACAATGAAGTGATAGGTGATCAGATAATTTGTATTTGTATTTCTTTTTATCACAACAGATTTCTCTGCATGAAATTTGAGCTGCTCTCCCCAGGGAGAGCATGTCACTACACTACAGCGCCACCCATTTTAAAAACATTTTTTCCTGTGTACAGTTTTATTTGTTTTTCCTTTTTATCGAAGTGGATTTTTCTACAGAATTTTGCCTGGAACAACCATTTTGTTGCCGTGGGTTCTTTTACATGCGCTAAGTGCATGCTGCACAATGGACCTCGGTTTATCATCTCATCCGAATGACTAGTGTCCAGACCACCACTAAAGGTCTTGTGGAGGGCGAGAAAATGTTGGTGGCTGAGCCATGATTCAAACCAGCGCGCTCAGATTCTCTCGCTTCCGAGGCGGACACGTTACCTCTAGGCCATCATTCCACTATCACCTGTCAGGCAGGTAAAAACTTTATTCCTTTTTTTTTTTTTTTTTTTTTTAAAGGCAGTTGGCAGCACCATGCCTTTCCACCACAGCTGTCTCGACCATGTCAGAGAGAGAAGGAAGAATCTGGCCCTGCATACATATTATATGATAGTTGTGTCCGACTAGAACCATCAGGACAGAAGAGGAAGCAACTGCTGTCCAAACAATCTCAGCTAGAATTTGATTCTAGTGGAGAGTGTCTTGCCCAAGTTACATGTTCACTCTCCTGGCCAAGAGGGCTTTAGGGTGCAATAGCTGAGTGGTTTAAGTGTTGGACTTTCAATCTGAGGGTCCCGGGTTCAAATCACGGTAACAGCGACTGGTTGGTAAAGGGTGGAGATTTTTCCGATCTCCCAGGTCAACATATGTGCAGACCTGCTTGTGCTTGAACCCCCTTCGTGTGTATATGCATGCAGAAGATCAAATACACACGTTAAAGATCCTGTATCCCATATCAGTGTTCAGTGGGTTATGGAGACATGATAATACCCAGCATGCATGAACCACGACAAAGTCATCAGCAAGTTGATGTTGGTCGTTTAACGGAAAGAAGAAGAAGAAGGGTAAGGACAGTGTTGGGATGGTCTGGCCCCAAAGGCCAGCCAGCTAGCCCCCAAGGCTGCAGCACTAACGGCCAGACCAGTCTTACCTCCTAGTTTGAGAGTCATAGTTCCTCAAAAAAGACTAAGCTGTAAATGGATTCCCATTGCAGTGGAGAAACTACTGATCTTAAAGCTGCTCTCCCTGGCCCTACACAACCCTATCTAGACATCCTAGTGCCCGCCACAGTGCTCGTGTAAGCTCATGTCAGCAATGTCTGTGTAAATATACACCTGACCAGGAAGTGAGCATCCACAGTTTTGAGCCCCATATATCAACCAGGATTTTTTTTTTTTTTTTTTTTTTTTTTTTTTTTTTTACCAACCCCTACTCCACACAGACAATGGCTGGTGGTCTGGGTGCTGGTCGCTTTGTTGAGATAAATAATAAACAAAGGTCCCATCCGCAACATGCACTTAGTGCATGAGAAAGAACCCATGGCAACGAAAGGAATGTCCCTGGCAAAAGTTCTGTGGATTACAAGTAAAACAAATACACACATGTATACACACACACACACACACACAAAAGGGAAAAAAAGTGCTAAACCATGTCAGCATGCTCCCCCAGGGGAAAACAGCCCAAATTTTACAGAGAGAAACCTGTAATGACTATGGGTAATACATCACAATACAATACTAAGTAAACTCATCTGAACGGACAGTGTGTAACCCAGCCTGGCCCACCAAACTGGGTCACACAACAACTAGTCTACAAGTTCTCATGGTAAACCTGCATGATACAGTATGTCTTTTCCAACATACACATACATGTTTTCCACCTTTCACTATTGGTCTGGGTACAACCAGCCTTTCAGACTATGAATTTGTAGCAAAACATTATCAACTGTGCTGGATGCATAATATATCGACAAAAATAATGAACAACATGCGAAAAGGAGGAGTTTGTATTATACTCCATGTTTGGTGATACATATACTTACCATGTCAAACTGATGCAAACTAGGCCTATCGGTCTGCTCTGCTTGGCCAAATTTCGCGCAGCTAACAGTGAAAAGATGCCCCACTTTGCCCGGTCCGCTCTTAGCCAATCAAACGCCTCTAAAAGCTATAAGCGCTGATAAAAGGGTTGTTGTTCCTTTTCAAGGGGAAATGGATAACCTGGTGTTGACTCAATCTCCACATGGGCAGGGACAGTAGCCTAAACTTCACATAGAGCACCACACTGTCACATCAAGTAAGAAGAAGAATTTAAACCTTTTTACAAAAAAAAAATAAAAAAAATATTACTACTATATAATACTGCACCAGATCTGGTGTAGTGTATATTTTATATATATATATATATATGGAGTGCTCAGTCCACATGCTTTCACACCTTGAAACTGAAAACTGAAACGGAGACTCACAGTATCCAGACAGGAAGCTTGTGGCATTTACAACCAGTTATATACATACATAAAAATTCATATAAATTATAATCATACATACATATGCATTCAAGTATGGCATACCATACACAAACAAGCATGTGCACACACTCACACTTTTTTTTTCTTTTCTTTAAAAAAAAATTTTTTAACACACACACACACACACAGAGCCAGCAGTTCAACTTAAGGAAGCACAGCGGTAAGTAATATGGTATATTGGTAGGCAGAACGGAAGAGGCGTGTTTTCAGAGACTTTTCAACTAAACTGGGGAATCCACATGGACTAAGAAGGGATAATGACCCACATCACTGGACCAAGACAGAAAAAGCACTGATGGACAGCACTCTGTTATCAGCAGCCGATTATAAAGATACAGGAGTATCTGGAGTGATGGCCTAGAGGTAACGTGTCCGCCTAGGAAGCGAGAGAATCTGAGCGTGCTGGTTTGAATCGTGGCTCAACCGCTGACATTTTCTCCCCCTCCACTAGACCTTGCTTGAGTGGTGGTCTGGACGCCAGTCATTCGGATGAGACGATAAACTGAGGTCATATGTGCAGCATGCACTTAGCGCACCTAAAAGAACCCACGACAACAAAAGGGTTGTTCCTGGCAAAACTCTGTAGAAAAATCCATTTCGATAGGAAAAACAAATAAACCTGCATGCAGGAAAAAATACCAAAAAAATGGGTGGCGCTGTAGTGTAGCGGCGCACTCTCCCTGGGGAGATCAGCCTGAATTTCACACAGAGAAATATCTGCTGTGACAAAAAGAGAAATACAAATCAGTATCAAAAGCAAGTCACAAAGATGCAGTTTGGTTTGAGGCATCAAAACACATGGAAGCAAATTCTAATCTATGGAGATAGATGAATGTCCTAACCACAGCTCTGACACATTTGATTGAACTCTAACATGGAGTCATCTACACTGAACATTTAGAAAGGAATAAATTCATCCAAAGTGGACACTGCTTTGATTTTATTAGTTCAATAACAATGTTGAAAGGAATAGAAATATGTGTAGTGCTTTTGTTTACCACAAAGTCAAATACCATTATTTTATGATTCTTCCATGTGTCACTGTGTATTCTAACCTATACATGTCTAACTTTAAGTGTATAATATGCCTGCATGCTTGCATTTATAAGTTGGATGACTCTGGCTCAAGCGACTGAGAAAAAAAACAAAAACAAAGAAAAACACTGCAAACAAGTGTATGTCTATGTTTGCTGCTTAGTTATTGATATTATGACAAAACATAACCAGTTCTTCATTCACGAATAACCACTCATCAATTCTCTGTCAAATAATCTGGATTTTACAAAATGATCTTTAGTCAAAATTTTAAACGGTGCAGTCAAAAATTATCCCTGGTTTTTACTTTTGCAAGGGAAATCAAACACAACCCAGTGTAATAATCAGCTTGTTCAAAGTTGTCACCTCTCCTTTCTTGGAAAAAAAAAAAAAAATCCTAGCCAGGCACTGGATTTCACCCAGGTTTCATAAATGTTCTCATACAACTCAGCGTTAGCATATGGCCAGTTTGACTTTGATTTGGATTATAAAAACATGTGGGATTTAAAGCGATATCTGCCCACCATTCTCCATCCACATGTATACCACCACACTCATCAGCCCATATACACATGTATCCCTGTTTTACCTGGAATTATTTTTACAATCACAGATATATGTTTACAACCTGAATTTTGACATGTCTCAACTGAAACAACTGTTTTTATACTGGTTAACAACAAACAACAACAACAAACAACAACAAAAACTTTGTCAAATGAAGTCGAAACAGCAGGTCTGGCATTAAAATTTAAAAAAAAAAGACAATGTCAAAACTATAAATTTTGAGAACAAGCATCAACTGCAAAAGAAACAACTTCACAGGAGCAGAACTTCTTAAATAAAACAAACGAAGCAGGTTGCCATTCTTGATCTCCCACTGCGACATCCACACTGACAAGTCAGGGGGAGAGGAATCCAAGAGTTTCTGTGCTCACACTGACTCTGTCTAGCGGAGACGGATGATGCCATTCTTTAATCTCATTCAAGTCTCTTCTCCTTCACAAGCAGTCGTACATATCCATACACAACATCCCGTCCTTCAAATCACCATGTCCCTTCATCAGTGGTTAGACACTGGCCCGATTCTGTAGTGAAGGGTTTCTGGGACAACAATAATCATGCGATTGTCAGCCTTGAATTTCAACTTGTTCAAGGCTTCACTATTCACAGTTCACCCCTTCCCCTCCAAATTTCTGCACCCATGGATCAGACTTTGGGGCGGTTCCTTTCATCAGACACCTGCACTGGTGTAAACGGCACGTTAACTCATTTCACACCAGTGGTATCAGTTTGATGAGCTCTGACGGTTACCTTCTTTGGAAGCAGCCATTTCAGGATAAGTCATTTTGGAAATGTTTTCAGATCTCTGGTGATAACTGTCTTTGGAAGCAGCCGTTTCAGGATAGGTCTCTCTGGAAACACTTTGAGAGCCCTGATGCCAACCGTCTTTGGAAGAAGCCGTTACAGGACAAGTCTGGAAACGCTTTCAGAGCTCTGATGATAACCATCTTTGGAAGCAGCCGTTACAGGATGAGACTCTTTGGAAACGCTTTGAGAGCCCTGATGGTAACCGTCTTTGGAAGCAGCTGTTACAGGACAAGTCTGGAAACGCTTTCAGAGCTCTGATGATAACCATCTTTGGAAGCAGCCGTTACAGGATGAGACTCTTTGGAAACGCTTTGAGAGCCCTGATGGTAACCGTCTTTGGAAGCAGCTGTTACATGATAAGTCTCTTTGAAAAAGCTTTCAGCGGTAGTATCACAGTCCATGCGGTCTTGCTGTGAGTTCTCTTCTGATGATCCACCAGTCGTACCACATACAAGCAGATCACCTTTTACACCTGTGGCAGTGTTTGTTCGGTGCTGGTGATCACCATGTCCTGAAGTGTGGAAACACAGTTCCGTATCCACTTCCTTCTCCTCCTCAGCACTGATATGATCAGGCCCATCTGGTTGGTCCTGATCTGAAGGTGCGGCTACAGTGTCAGCTTGCACTGGGTTTTCTGCACGAGCCATGACTGTGACTTCCTGTACTGGGTTTTCTGTTGGAGTGGTAACTGCACCATCATTCTGCACTGGGTTTTCTGTGGGAGTTAAGACTGCGTCATCCTGTGCTGGGTTTTCTGCAGGTTTTATAACTGCACCATCATTCTGTACTGGCTTTTCTGTGAAAGTGCTGACTTTGTCATTCTGCACTGGATTATCTGTGGGAGTTATAACTGTGTCATTCTGCGCTGGATTATCTGTGGGAGTTATAACTGTGTCATTCTGCGCTGGGTTTTCTGTGGGAGTTATAACTGTGTCATTCTGCGCTGGATTATCTGTGGGAGTTATAACTGTGTCATTCTGCGCTGGGTTTTCTGTTGGAGTTATAACTGTGTCATTCTGCGCTGGGTTTTCTGTTGGAGTTATAACTGTGTCATTCTGCGCTGGATTATCTGTGGGAGTTATAACTGTGTCATTCTGCGCTGGATTATCTGTGGGAGTTATAACTGTGTCATTCTGCGCTGGGTTTTCTGTAGGAGTTATAACTGTGTCATTCTGCGCTGGGTTTTCTGTTGGAGTTATAACTGTGTCATTCTGCGCTGGGTTTTCTGCAGGAGTTATAACTGCACAATCATTCTGCACTGGGTTTTCTGCCGGAATTATGACTGCATCATCATCCTGCATGGGGTCTTCTCTCTGGAAAATCAACTCTACCTTTTCTCCTGTGGCCACCACCGCTGAGTCCTTTGCTGGAGATGACATCTGCAGAGCCTCTTCTCTGGGGGGATATTCCACAGCTGGATATTCCTGTCTGGTTATCAGCTGTGGGATCTTATTTGGGGAGGTCACTAGAGCACTTTCACCAGCTGCCCCACCTCTATGTTCCAGTGATACCTGCTGAGGGTCCTCCCCAGGGGTTACTGTGCATGCAGTACCCTGATCTGACGCTACGTCTGTGGTTTCACCATCTTGGTTTGAGTCTCCCTGCTCTGTCTTTCCCTTGACCACACAATCTTTATCTGGAATCTCATCAGGGGCTGCTGTGTGTCCCTGCATTGCACTGGTTTCATCGCCCACACCCGTCACATGTTGGGTGTCCTGAGCCTGCTCTTTTCTGTCTCCAGCTGGATGCCCAGCTGAGCTCTCCTGACTGCTCTGTGTCCGGTTGTTGTCCTCAGTGCCGGCTGACGAAGGCTGGACTTTGTCCGATTCTGGAGATGAAACACTGGGTTCAGCCTGGATCTGTCCAGCTTCTGTCCTTTGAGCAATGACAGCGGTTTGTGGACTCTGTTCAACCTGCCTATCACTGGTATCAGTGGTGCTGCTCTCCTCTGTCTCAGCAGTTAAAGTGTGTGAACCTTCCTCTGTCCTGGAATCAGGTTCCTCTTTAGCATTACAAACTTCTGCTTCTTTCTCTGAAACCTGTCCGGTCAGAAAACAAGGTTCCTCCTTTTTCACACCTAACCCCTCCTCTGGACTCTTCAAAGAATGGTGCAGAGATTTTTGTGCCATTAAAGCACTCTTAAGAACGCGTTCACTCTGTGAATGAAGCTCATCACTTTGAGCAATGACCGGAGCGTTTTCTTTGTTTTCATTTTGCACTGAGAATGACGTCCCTGTGACATTGTCCACCTTTCCAACGCATCCCTCTCTTTGTGATGATGATGAAGCTTGATTTTTGTGCTCCTTCTGAGGAGTGAATGCCTCTTTGGAGTCAGGTATCTCTTTATGTGGAGCACTCTCTGCACTGCCTTTGATTCCATCCACTGACATGTCTTTGGATGACACATCTGTACCATCCTCGTCATCGTCACTCTCTGCAACCACCACATAAAAGTCATCCTGCATGTACGCTACCTCCCCAGGCAGTTTGGCATTCTGATTGTAGGAGCACACTTGAGGGTTGAAAGGAAACTCTGCTTCATCCTTCACAGCACCATCTGACTTCTGCTGCAAAGTCTCAGCCTTCACATCCTCCTTCCCCAAACAGTGAAGACTGCCCAGCAGAGGAAGTTCTTGTCTGAAAAATGATGTATGCAGCTGTACTGGATATGCATAAGTTGCTGCATGAGACTGCTGATGGTGATCTGAGCTAAATGTATGGTCTTTGGCTGTACCCCGACTCCGACGTTTGTTCACACTGCGGCGTTTCCTACCTCTGCCAGCAGCCCCCTTCAGCTTGTTTCCACTGGGACGTATTGAGGATCTCCACGCTCGATCATCATCTTTCCCCACGCTCTTCTGAAACTCAGAGTCAGAATCTGAAAATGAGGCATCAGGATGCTCCTCATCAAACTGACAACATTCACATTTTTTTCTCTTTGACAGATTTCGTTTGGGTCTGTCATTCCTGTCATGCACTGAGGTCAGGTTCCTTGAACATGATGCCACTGGATGCACCTCCCCACTGCCATCAGTGAGTTTCTCTCCTTGTCCTAACTTCACCCCGGACAAGGCATGCGGGTGTCCATGATGCACTGCCTTCTTCACTCGCCTGCCTCTTGTCTGTCCAGCACTCTGCACTGCCCTTCTGCCTTCCAACCCAAGGACTTTTCTCTGTCCGGGATCAAAGCCTATATCTTCAGATCTGGTGGGCTGAGCCATCCCCCTGCCTCTCTTTCTTCTTTGTGTCGGTGTTCCTGAGGCAGCACCACCAGCATCTGTGACAGATGAGATCTGAGGGACCCTACCCAAGGCAGAACCACTCTTAAGCTGATGCCTCCCTCGGTTTTCTTCCAGACCCAATCCTGGTCTGCTGTCTAAGCCACAGTAACGATAGTTCTGTAATCGAGTTGATGAAGCACCGTGCACTGAGTGTCGAGTTAAGGGTCTGCTGATGTCTTGGACCCCTGACAAACCAGCCTTTGATCCAGACCTTGTTTCACTGTTCCCTTCTGTGGACGTGGAGCCAGGAATCAGCATGTCCTCTTGAGCTCTGCGCAGAAAAGACTTCTTTCCCAATGGCCTCTTGTCCGTTTCAACAATTGAAGACTGGCTGTTCAAGTAGCGTGATCTCTTTGAGGGAGGTTCTTCTTGTGGACCGTGCAGCCCCTGAGAGCTGTGATGCACACTCCAGCTTTGTTCACTATGAGGTCGTTTGCCTCGTTTCTGCCTGACTGGTCTCCCTGTCCTGAGTGAAGCCACCACCAGCTCTGCTGCTAGTGGATTCTGTACTGCCTTTTGTCCTGGGACAGTTTTCCCTGCCTTCTTCTCCCTGGACACAGATGGCACTGCAGAATACTGCGAAGTGTCTGTCATGTTACTGTTGGCTGTGATCTTGCTAGATTGTTTTCCCTTCTGCCGCCCTTGTACCACACTCTGATGTCCCATCTCTGAAGCCCCACCATTCTCTTCAGGGCTTGTTTTCAGCCCTGGCCGCACTGGTCTTGCCCCATGTAAAGAAGATGCCAAGGACGTCCTCCCCCATGCAGATGCTGCCGGCGTTCCTTTGGGTTTGAGCGGTCTTCCCCACATTCTTTGTTCACCGACAACCTTGGCATCATGAAGACTGTCTTCTGGAGCTGTCAACCTTGATGATGAATTCCGGCTTGACTTTTTGTGCCCCCGCTGAGCCATGCCCACAGAAACACCAGCAGCAGCCTGGGGAATGACACTGCCAAAAGCCAAGTCCAACTTCCAAGGAAGAGCAAGGAAGATGTGATAATGCCCAAGATGTGCAAGGCAGGAAATCAGTCCTGTGGCATGGTGCTGGAACTGGTCCTTCTCTGCCGGCAGACACAGACCCTCTGGTTCATCAGTTCACTTCCAGTGTTTCCAGTTCTGCAGTATGGGTCCTGGAAAAATAACAGAAATTAGCATTACTTCTTCAGTCAGGAAAGAAAAGGACCAATCTTCAAAGATTAGTGGTGGAAGCAACTGGTAGAGAGAGAGGGTATTAGTGACAACAGATGTCACTCATTGTCAGTGCTCACAGACACAATAACAAATGGGTATCTATGTAGTGGACTAAAAACAAAACAGAAAAAATGCTGTGGAATTCTTGAGGTTTCAGTGTGTGTGTGTGTGTGTGTGTGTGTGTGTGTGTGTGTGTGTGTGTGTGTGATGGTGAATCTCTTGTACTGAGATGCACCAAAATGACTGAAACTGCTTTCTCAAGCTGATGATCAGAAATAGTTGAAGCATCAACTGGAACTGTAGAAGACAATTGTGAACTTTTATGGGCTGGTTCCATAGAAGATAATGGGGGTGATGAAGAGACTGGCAAGACTGACGATCAGTGAGTTACGCTGTACACAGCAGCCCACATAATGACAGTATCGCTGACCAAAAAAGCAGCAGTGGGAGCAACGCTCTTGGTATTAAGCCAAAGCAGGGGATGTACAGAGGTAGAAATAGCCCTGAGGGGAACTGGACAAAGTGTAGCCGATCAGAGATGGGGAAGTGGAGGAGGCCGAGGGGTCATGGTCTTATAGTTACAGTATTTGAGAGGAGCAATGTTATGTAGGACCAACAAACAACATTCAGCCTGTTATTCATGACTTTACTGGTGACAGTGGACTGAGAAAAATACCCACATAGTAGTTTTAGTACAAAGTGCATTGACTTTTTCTCTCTTTATGTAGATATACTAGATGATGATTTAAATCATACATTTATTGAGGAAACCAATTTGTATGCACAGCAGACATTTCAACAGGTGCAGGCAAATCTAGGCAGACAGAAAAAAAAAGTACACCAGACTATCGACAGATACAAATGTGTTTGAAATGAAACAATTCTTGGATCTGATTTCATTGATGAGCATGATGATATTTTGCAAGAAAACTGATTTGACTGAAAGGATTAGACATCTATGTTGTTATCACTTGGAGTAGTAACAATCAATCATATACATACATTACATATGTCTCTTCTTCACTGTGGTTGTTCTAGTATAATTTCTGAATAAATACAGTTATTATTCATTAATTGTCCAGTTTTATATCATATCACTGTGCAAATGAACAGATTCATATTGGTAAAATACAAAATTGGAAAACTGCATCATGTGTTTCTTATTCTTTATTCACTTAACTTTCAGAAAATATACTTTTAAATTTAATGTTTTATGGGTCTCTCAAATAAGAAGACACACAGATCTTTTTGAAAGTACCTTTTTTTGTGAATAATCCCTGTCAAACAGATTTTACTTAAAATCTTATTTCCCTGGCAGCAAAAGGGTTAACTAAGTGATATAATTAATTCAGTGTGTGTGTGTGTGTGTGTGTGTGTTCACATACATGTATACTGTGTGTGTGGGTGTTCATGTGCGTGCATGCGTACGCATGTGCCTCTGTATTTGTGTGCATACACACTACAATGGACAGATGACAGGTGACACAGTGAACCGGTATATGGATTTAGTCATTTACATTGCTGCTGGCATCACAAATCAGAATTATGAGAATGCAAATTAGACATGTTGAAAAACCATCACTTTCATATAGTTTCAAAACAACAGCAAGTAATGTTTTTACCTTTTTTTTTTGTTCTTCTACTTCATATCATAAAAATTCATAGTTCTTTCTGGGAAAGAAGAATGAGAAGCCTAATGTAATAACAGCCAGGTTTAACAACACTATTCACATCCTGGGTTACGCGCTGGTCAGGCATCTGCTTGGCAGATGTGGTGTAGTGTGTATGAATTTGACCGAACGCAGTTACGCCTCCTTGAGCTACTGATACCGATACTGTTACTAATAGTAATACTGTACACATTGAATCTGATCCATAGTGCTCACCGATCCGAACTCTTGGCTTGTGCTTCCTCCACTCGACAGTGTTAAAAGCAAGTATCGTTGTATCTTTTATATATAAAAAAAATTATAATAAACAATATATTTGACTTTTCGCGCCACGTTATTATTGTTCTTGCACACTTCGTCATAACACGTGTTGTGCCGTGTTCGTTACATACCTGTGCAAAAGGAAGAAAAATTCTCACTGTTTTTAGATGCTGGAACACTGCAAAATCATGAAAATGCCACCACGTTGCCAGAGTGATGAAAGACAAAAAAACCTCATCAAATTATATACATTCTGCAGCTGCAGTTTTCACTTCAACTTGTCAATCACAGTTTAGGACCGGAAATCGACAATGTCATAAGGCTACACTCCAAAACTCGATGATTTCGTCGATCGACAGTTTCGCGATTGTGATCAGGCATGGTAATGCTCGAACAATTATATAAAAATTACTACTTTGCAACAATATAATGCGCGTGAAATTATCTTCAACAAGATGAAGGTGTTCATCTGAAGAAAAAAGAAGAAGAAGAATGTCCACGTATTCATAAGATAGGCTTGTTGATGTGTTTACCGATTGCCAGTGGCTGTTGCTGGTAAGTTGTACACATTTATTCACTTACACACACACACACACACACACACACACACACACACACACACACACACACATGCAGATTTACGATATGCATACAATCCTCATCCACCCATCACTCTGCCTCCTCCCACCCCCACTTTTTTATGGAAAGATACAAAAATGAAGACTACACACACACACACACACACACACACACACACACACACACACACACACACACACACACATCCAGATAAAGATGCATACATGTCATCACACCACACTTTGTGCAATACAACCACACAAACGCTGCAGTCGAAAGGAAAAGAAAAGACGGCAGACCAAGACAAGCATAGAAAAAATGCACGCAAGACGCGAAAAAGTCAACAGAATTGAATAGGACAGCAAGGAGTGTTGATATGGTACTTGATGTGCAAGTCAAACAAATCAAAGTATGTCAGTCAAACATCGATCTCTGGTCAGTGAACTTATTTTTGCAATTGCCAAGTATAACCCAAAGGGCGCACAATCCATTTTCAGTGCACGCGCTTCCGGAAAATTGCGCGTTTACTTTGTAAACTGTTGTTAGTCTTTGGTGTTTCTTTCCCTTCTGCTTTTATCTTCTCATCCAGGTAAGACTTTATTTAAAACAATTCGAAAGTTTATTACATGCTTAGATGCAAGGATAATTTCCTGTTTTAGTTTTCTTTATTATTTCGACGGCGATTGTTGATATTCATGCATTGTTATTATTTGAAGCTGTGGACACATTGATTATCATTGTGGCATCTTATGAAGATGGTCGTAAACATTTACTACGGTTTCAGATCCATTGGTACCGATCTATTTATTATACAAGTGGAGAGACGTAAAAAAAAAAAAAGAAAAAAAGAAGAGAGTCTATATTCATAAGATAAAAACTACGTCTCTTGATCCCTGTCTGTTGCCGTCATGCGTTATTAAAAAAAATACAGATAATTAGATAGATTTTCTATGCACGTGTGCAAGCGTGCACGCGCGTGCACACACACACACACACACACAATCAGGGGGTGTGTGGGGGCGGGGGGGGCGGCAGGTTGGGGGGGGGGAGCTAATGGTGGAGTGCTTGGGTGTGGGATGGAGGAGGCATTAGTCATAGAATGATTAAGTACAAACTATGACAAGTTTCCTAAAATGGCTAAGTACTACAGAATGTTATATGACTTAAACAAGAGACAGTAAACATTGCTGGGAACGATATTTTCTGCTCAAAGTTATCCCCCTATCAAAATGTTGGTCCAAAAGCAGGAAACAATGTCTTATGGACCAGAAACCCTACTCGAAATGTACTGGTCATAGTGCCAGGGACTAGGGAAAATGCCTATAGATAGCAACCAACTGATTACTGTAAAATACATTATCTCAGCATAGAATGAAGAAGTAGTTTTGTAACAAGGACAAGGGGGCATTTGTTTGATTGCAAGCAAATTCTCCACTGCCACTTGGGAGAAAGTTATCATTATTCAGAGTTATTATCTATCAAAGAAAATTGAGAGGGACTGCAGGTCTCTTGACTGACAGAAAATGTGGAATTAACCTTGGTGGTGAAGATGGCGTTCGCACAACGTTTCTCCTGATGGAGACATCTTCAAGTGTGGCGAGATGGAAAGTTAGTTTGGCAGAGTGGTGGATGAAATCTGATGAAAAGAGAATGGACTCAGAAGGGATAGACAAATTTAACACCAGGAAATAGGTAGCGAGTAGAATTCTCTGTACTGGAAAAAAAATGAGGCAGGGGTTGAGTTAAGGGGGGTAAAAAGCAAGAGAGAGGGGGGAAAGGAGGCCCAGAAGGGGAGGGGGTAAGAGAGACGAGCTAGGGTTGGTAGGGAGTTAAAGATGGATTGGTAAGAAAGGGAGACAGATATTAATCCTTTTGATGTGTTTGTCCCTCCTGTATAAGTCATTAACTCTGTTAAGACTTCTGTTTTCTTAAAAATTCTAACCAAACATCCCCTTTTCAGTTTCACATTTCTGTTTCACTCTGAGGTGGTTGAAATGACTGTGGGTAAGAGGGAGTTATTTCCATTGAGAATCATTGGGTCAGGTTGATAACTAGATGAGAATGGTTTTAAACTCAGCAGATCTCTACTTGTTTATTGATCCCATCTACTTTGTTTTAATTAAAGGGCAGTGATTTGTAAATTTTCTTCTGATAAATAAGTATACCTCATTACCTGTCTTAAAAATCAGTTCCTTCCAGATTCAGGTTTGTGAGATCACAAATTGTCAAGTACTGATTGCTAGGAACTAAAAACTCAAACAAAGAGAATATTTCCCCTTGAGAAATTTGATTAATTTCTTTTGTTTGTATAGAGAACCATCAGATTTTATGAAGACCCTTTGAAAAAAAGGCTTGTTTGTAAATGACCAGCATGACTTAGTGGCAGTCCAAGAAATGTGAATAAATGTCTGTTGCATGAATTGTTATTCTTTGTTAGGTCACTTTAGGAGAGGATGGTACCATGATAACAGTCAAACAGTGGGTTCTTCAAGGTTCGTAGGGTCCTTTCAAGTCCTTTTAAGTCCTTAGGAATTGGATTTTGGTCAAAAGGCCTTTTAAGTGCTTTGATTCAGCAAGTTGGTCCTTTTAACTCATCAGGAGGTCCTTTTAATTTTTGAAAGGTACTGTTAAGTCCTGTTTTATGAAGAGAAAGAGACTTGAGAACGAAACTGAAACACCTTCGACACCAAAACCGCAAGTTGCAAAGCGCGTTGAAAGATGCCGACGCGATCGTCTGAAACTCAGTACTTACTGTAGGAGGATACAGCCTATAGGCCTAGGCCCTAACAGTAGTGCGCTTTCTGCTCGGTGGCAGACGCGAAGCGTGGTACAGTGGCTGTGAGTCACGCCTGCTGCTGCTGCTTTGCTTAGGCCTAGCCTACAGTGACGTGAATTGCAAAGACTAAATACGACAGTCAAATGGGATTATCTGTTCTTCCGTTTATGAGAGGTAAGTGTCTGCTGTTCTGCATGTCAAATAGATTGGGGTGTACTGTAAAGGCATGTCGGCAAAGGTCCTTTTAAACTGATTTGAGGTCCTTATAAAGTCCTTTAAAGGTCCTTTTTTGGCTTCATGCCCACCACCTGGGAACCCTGGTTCTTTTACATGCATATCAAGTGCATGCTGCACATGGGACCTTGTTTTGATCGTCTCACCTGATAGACTAGCACACCGACCACCACTCAAGGTTTCATGCATGGGGGAAGGGAAGTTAATAAAAATCACGGTCCATTTATATTATATATATATATATATATGTATATCATATATCATACTCGAACATGAGGACTCATGCTTCCTACTCCTAGTCTGCTTTAGAAGGTCCTCTGGTTGTCTTCCAGTTTCAGCATGGCCGAGCGACCCACCGGTCCACACGGCTACTCTCTTCAGTCCCAGTCGTCGGCCCCGAGCGCCCTTCCCAGCACCATTCAACAACAGCCAACGCCACCTGGTCCACAGCAGCAGCAGCCACAGCCACAGCAAGTACAGCAGCAGCAGCAACAACTGCTGTCTCCAACCAAGGACGTGAACGCTGTGAACGTGTGTCGTGTGGGACAGGAAATGGTTCACGACATAGTGAGCAAGGCGCAGGAGATTTTCCAGCTGTTGTCACCAAAAAGCATGCAGGTACAAGCTTTTGTGGCTAGCATTTCATGGCATTTGGTTTTTTGCAGTCGACAAGGTGCAGAAAACTAAGTCACAGGCCTCTTGCTCACATAATTTTGTGCATGTGGTTCATTCACTCACTTGGTACCTGACAGTTAGGCCTGAAGAAAATAGTTTAAATGGAAATATGTTGGACATAACCAGTTGAGCACCTATAAGACGTCAGCTGATGTCCTACAAAAAGTGTTGTCATAGTGCCCATAAGATGTCCACTGAGGTCCGCATATGTTCCAATTTTTCCTTCGTTGGAGTTTGGTTCAGTTTACATAGACTCTGGATAATAGATATATGTATATATATACTATTTAAATGAATATGCATCAGGTAGAAGACCCCTTTCTACTCGATAATGATTTGCTAACTGGACCACGTGGAACGCACATGGAAAGGGGTTTGCATCATAACCTAAAAAAGGCATTGAAAACTTTGCACTGTAAAGGGAGTGGTCCCAGTCAGTGGATTTACACAATTTTGAAAGCTTTTACTACAAATATTATACTGTTTCTGACTGTGGATATGGTTGATCTTTCTTCTTTTACTACAAATATTATACTGTTTCTGACTGTGGATATGGTTGATCTTTCTTCTTTTACTACAAATATTATACTGTTTCTGACTGTGTGTGTGGTTGATCTTCCTTCTTTTACTACAAATATTATACTGTTTCTGACTGTGGTATGGTTTGTCTTTATTCTTTTACGACAAATATTATACTGTTTCTGACTGTGGATATGGTTTGTCTTTATTCTTTTACGACAAATATTATACTGTTTCTGACTGTGGATATGGTTGATCTTTCTTCTTTTACTACAAATATTATACTGTTTCTGACTGTGGATATGGTTTGTCTTTATTCTTTTACGACAAATATTATACTGTTTCTGACTGTGTGTATGGTTTGTCTTCATTCTTTTACTACAAATATTATACTGTTTCTGACTGTGGGTATGGTTGATCTTTCTTCTTTTACTACAAATATTATACTGTTTCTGACTGTGGGTATGGTTTGTCTTCATTCTTTTATCACAAATATTATACTATTTCTGAGTGTGGATATGGTTGGTCTTCATTTTTTTTTTTTTTACAAATATCGTACTGTTTTCTGACTGGATGCATTCCATGACATGGTTTCAGCTGAACATGAACAGCACGCAGTATCAAGAGAAGAAGACCAAGCTGGACGAGACCTTGACCCATGTGAGCATGCAGTTCCGGAAGCTTCACTTCATCCACGACAAAGTGCTGGAGATTGCTAGTCAGACTGAGGAACCCACTCTGCAGGTAACAAAGCAGTTTGATTTCTTTTTTTTTTTTTTTTTTTTTTAAATATGTGTACCAAAAGTCTGGTTTAATTACGCATACTTAACCGACAAATGGCTGCCGGAAAAAGAGGGCGCTAGTCAGGGATACACAGGGGAGGTAACATACTTAGGGAGGTTATAGGCTGTAGCTACTTTCGTTTTCTCCGCATAGGCAGGTAGTAGTTTGCACAGGACAGGAATGTCAGACCCCTGCCGGAGTCTGCACTAGTTGGGTCACGGTAAGTATGTTATTTAAACGTAATTTTAGATAGAAAATTTCCTTTTGGTGGTAAGAATGCACATTTGTTAATAATGTTTTGATTGAACATGTTTAAAAAAAAAAAAAAAAAAAAAATTAACTTGCTTTTTTTGTGTTTGTTGTTTTGTGTTTTTGTTTGTTTTGTTTTTTTGCAGATACTGTGGTAACTTCCATTTTCTTAAGACTTTCATATGTTCCTCTATACTGGTCAGAGACATTTTCATCGCCTTCAAAAGAAATTCTTCTTCTTCCTCTTCTTCTTCTTTGTTCGTGGGCTGCAACTCCCATGTTCACTCGTATATACACGAGTGGGCTTTTACGTGTATGACCGTTTTTACCCCGCCATGTAGGCAGCCATACTCCGCTTTCAGGGGTGTGCATGCTGGGTATGTACTTGTTTCCATAACCCACCGAACGCTGACATGGGTTACAGGATCTTTAACGTGCGTATTTGATCTTTTGCTTGTGTGTACACACGAAGGGGGTTCAGGCACTAGCAGGTCTGCACATATGTTGACCTGGGAGATCGGAAAAATCTCCACCCTTTACCCACCAGGCGCCGTCACCGAGATTCGAACCCGGGACCTTCAGATTGAAAGTCCAATGCTTTAACCATTCGGCTATTGTGCCCGTCGACAAAAGAAATTGAAATTAAAGAAAATCACTTCGATTCCAGACTTGCGTAGTTGCTTTTATCATAACTAATAAATTATCGAAATTTAAGATAAGGATTATAGTCAGATTGCTTTAAAAAAATAAAATAAAAAAAAAGTTTTTGTTTGTTTGTTTAAATTTAACGATAAACAAATATATATACACAAACAAAAGACAACGAACAAACCTACAGAAGTGCCATTCATGCACAGTTCTTTGTCTGTGTGTTTTTGATAAGGTGGACAATTTTTGCTTGCTTCAATGATCATCGGGTGATAACAGATGTCGGGATAATTTCATGCCCTGGTATATGATGCATCCGATGGCACTTGTCTCTTACATTCACTTTTATATAACATCCAGTCAGAACTTGTTATATATATATATATATATATATATATATTTATTATTACACAGAAAAATAAACCACACACAAAAAGACAATAAAAAAAACAGATCTGTCCGTCATGAACTAATTGACCCATGGAACAATCGGTCTTCTTCTTGTTCGTTCGTGGGCTGCAACTCCCACGTTCATTCGTATGTACATGGGTGGGCTTTCACGTGCATGACCATTTTTAACCCCACCATGTAGGCAGCCATACTCCGTTTTCAGGGGTGAACAATCGGTCTAAATATGAAAACATAATGATAAGTAGTACACCATCCTAAGAACTGAAAAATGAAAAATAATTTCCCTTGTAAAATTCAATGTCGGAGTACTGTCCAGCCTGCGAAACTTGGACAGTGTACCAACGACACGCCAAGAAGCTGAACCACTTCCACACAACATGCCTCAGGAAGCTACTGAACATCAAGTGGCAAGACAGGACCCCAGACACGGAGGTGCTTGCAAAAGCCACCTTTCCCAGCATCTTCACCATCCTGATGCAGTCCCAGCTTCGCTGGGCTGGACACATGGCGCGCATGCCAGACCATCGGCTGCCCAAAAGGCTCTTCTATGGCGAGCTGCAACAAGGGAAGAGATCACACGGAGGTCAGAAGAAGCGCTTCAGAGATACTCTGAAAGTCTCTCTGAAAGCGTTTGATATCAACCCTGACTCCTGGGAGGAATCTGCAGTGGACCGTGACAAATGGCGCGCTGCTGTGCACAAAGGCGCCAAGTTGTGCGAGGCCAACAGGACTGCTGCAGCTGTTCAGAAGAGGCAGGCCAGAAAGTCACGGGCAAACAATCTCTCTGACAATGATATGGCTGTCTTTGTCTGCCCCAACTGTCAGCGAACATTTCAGACTATTCAGCCATCTGCGCATTCACAGATAGATTCATGAGCATCCCCCCCACCCCACCACCACCCTTTCCCCATCCCCCAGCTGGATGACAACGATGGTCATCATCAATCTCGATGGACACACACCATTCAGTCAGGATTACAAAACTTTCACTCACGGGCTTCACGACTTGCAAAGTTACCTGATTTCATCGATGATGATCATCATCATTCCTAGTGATGAGCATACTTGTCAGCAGCAGTCAAGGGGTTAATATATATATATATATGTATGTATGTACATGCATGTGTGTTATATGATTGCAGCAACTGGTTCCAGAGATGGGCATGGAGATGGAGCCACCAGTGGTTCCCAACACCAATGCTGAGTTTTACAGCCTGGTGGTGGAACAACACAGAGAGATTGTGGAGGTATTTGTATTTGTTTGTATTTGTATTTCTTTTTATCACAACAGATTTCTCTGTGTGAAATTCGGGCTGCTCTCCCCAGGGAGAGCACGTCGCTACACTATAGCGCCACCCATTTTTTTGTATTTTTTCCTGCGTGCGGTTTTATTTGCTTTTCCTATCGAAGTGGATTTTTCTACAGAATTTTGCCAGGAACAATCCTTTTGTTGCCATGGGTTCTTTTTGCATGCTGCACACGAGACCTCGGTTTATCGTCTCATCCGAATGACTAGCGTCCAGACCACACTCAAGGTCCAGTGGAGGGGGAGAAAATATCGGCGGCTGAGCCGTGATTCGAACCTGCACGCTCAGATTCTCTCGTTTCCTAGGCGGACGCGTTACCTCTAAGCCATCACTCCACAGGTATACACATCGGCCATTGGCATTTTTATGTGTGATGCTGGAAGTGACAGTACATGATTTAAGATCTGTTCACTTTCATTCTGATAGGCTAGGTTGAGGATTAAGGTCCCATCGCCTTTTTTATAGCAGTGAATTGTTATCCACTACGTCTGTGGCTCAGCTTAGGAACTTAATTAAGGAAGGCAGGGTAGAATTCTCTCCTTCTGCCATTTTAACCTTCCCCAAACCGAATTCAGGTACCCATTCACACCTTGATGGAGGGAGGAAAAATGGAGTACAGTGTCTTTCCCAAGGACACAACAGCATACGGAAATGGGGCATAGGTCTCAGATCACTGGTGGACGTTGGATCAGACATCCAACGCCTGAGTGATGATGATGACGTTGCATATGAAGAAACAAGAAGGGGCTGCGTCACGGTGACGGCGCCTGGTGGGTAAAGGGTGGAGATTTTTACGATCTCCCAGGTCAACATATGTGCAGACCTGCTAGTGCCTGAACCCCCTTCGTGTGTATATGCAAGCAGAAGATCAAATACGCACGTTAAAGATCCTGTAATCCATGTCAGCGTTCAGTGGGTTATGGAAACAAGAACATACCCAGCATGCACACCCCCGAAAACGGAGTATGGCTGCCTACATGGCGGGGTAAAAACGGTCATACACGTAAAAGCCCACTCGTGTGCATACGAGTGAACGCAGAAGAAGAAGAAGGGGCTGCGTGAGTGGGAGGGACAGGCTGGGTGAAGGGGTCCAGGGGGGTGATTGGGGGAGCAGGGGGACAAATTTGATACGCCAACTACAATTTGTCAGCTGTAGGATTATTTGCAGAGAGTTTCAGTTTCAGGAGGAGGCATCATCACTGCGTTCGGACAAACCCAAATACGTTACATCACCACTACATCTGCTAGGCAGATGTCCGACAGCAGTCATAACCCAACACGCTAGTGAGGCCTTTAGTGCGTGCATATATCTTTGTGTACAGGTCTGCATCATTTGTTATTTGTTATAGTTGTTACAGTTGTTTGATGTTAGCGTTTCCTTCTATATTGTGCCTATGTCTCCCGTTTTAATGCTTTATTTTTTCCAATGCTCTGTATCTTTCCCCACCACACACACACACACACACACACACGTGCGCGCACACACACATACACACACACCATTTTTCACCCTCTGCCCAATACCGTTCCCTCCACCACGCCCCGCCCTCCACCCTCTCGCACCCCCCCAACCCCTTTTTTTTTTCTTTTTTTCCGTCTAATATCACTTAAAGTGGAAGACGTTAAACTGAAGACTACTACTACAGGTCTGCATTTCTTCTACAGAATTTTACCAGAGGACAACACTTTCGTTGCCATAGGGTCTTTTGTGGTTTGCCAAGTGCATGCTGCACACAGGACCCTCGGTTTATCATCTCATCCGAATGACTAGACTCTGAATTTGATTTTCCAGGTCAAACTTGAGATAAATGGCGAGAGCAGGATTCGAACCCAGACCCTCACAGGCTCTGTATTGGCAGATGAGCATCTTAACCATTCTGCCAGCTTCTTTTGCAAATGAAAGAAGAAAAAAGATCATAAGTTTATGTTGGTGAATCAAAAACGTTCTTGAGTGTGTATTTAGAAAGCACAGGAATAGACTCTTGTGTGTTATTGTTTAAAAAAGAAAAAAAAAAAAGAAGAAAAAAAAGCATGATCAGGTTTTTTTGTTGTTGTTATTCACAGATGTATGCATTATTTGGTAATTATTTTTGGTATCAATTTTCACTCTTGGAACAAACACAAAGAATCGGTTTTTACTTGCAGAATTAAACACAAATGCACACGCGCAAACACACACACACAGTAAAATCTGAGTGAACATTTGCCAGCTTTAATATGCCCATATTTCATAATGTTAAAATTTCTTTTCAATACTTTGAAACTGCCCAGGCCCGTGTTATTGCCAAAGTGTGCTTCTCTTGCTTTGATGATGGGAACTGTGTACTGTAAGTTTTCCAGTTCAGGACGCTTTGCACCTCTGTTTTTTGGTTCAGATAATCTTTAATTGTTCAACAGTACACATAATTACAAATGAAGCAAAGGCAAAAAAAGAGCATCAACAAGTTTTAAAGTTCCTGCTTTGCTCATGTTGCTCTTCCAGTTTTAACATGACGGCTGATGAATCATGATATTATCATTTATATCAAAAATGTTACTCATAAACAGGAAATAAAGAAATAAAACAAACAAGTAGTATAATTCTGCTATCAATATCACCTTTGATTTTGCTGCCCTCTTGATTTTTGTCATTAACTCTCTCCATACGAACGGCGAAAGAGACGACGTTAACAGCGTTTCACCCCAGTTACCATCACCAAACAATTGCAAGCGGAAGGCTCTTATACTGAAGATGTGAATGTTGACAAAGAATACCACTATTCTGACGACGGAAGCTGAAGGTTGGGTCATTCAGACACCCACTGGACATCCGAAGGGTCTGTGTAGAGGAGAAGAGAGGACTGGCCGTACTGAGTGAGTTAAGATATAAGCCAGACAGAGAGCAGTGATGAAGCTCAACCCAAAGCGATACCTGTCTTGCACACAGAGTGTGTGAGTTAACTGGCTAATTCTACTGTGCTTTCATATCTGTGAAACTGCATGTTTTTGGTGCATATCTGTTATGCATATGTGGGTGTATGTGTGAATGTGTGTCTTCATGTTTTACATTTATTTGCTTGTTTATCATCATTGTTCTTATTTATTAATTAATTAATTAATTTATTTATTTATTTATTTATTTTTTATTATTACTACTGCCTTTTTTATATTATAATTACTATTTATTTATTTATTTAATTATGTAAGCTTATCTATTATTTATTCGCCTTTTTTTTTCTTTTTTTTTCTCTCTCAAGGCCTGACTAAGCGTGTTGGGTTACGCTGCTGGTCAGGCATCTGCTTGGCAGATGTGGTGTAGCATATATGGATTTGTCTGAACGCAGTGACGCCTCCTTGAGCTACTGAAACTGAAACTGAAACTGTCAATGATCATTTCTGGTCTAAAAGTATAAGTACTTGAAAAAGAGTCCAGAAATTCCTTTCTTCTGAAAATGTGTGACAGTTCAATTTATGTTGCAAAATGTGTGTAACAGAACAGTTAGCTGTGCAGTAAAAATTGATTTTTGTCTTTTGTACGTTTGTTGTTCCAAGAAGGAATAATTTCTGAATGTTCAGGTCAGGTTTTTGTCTGTGTCTGTGTGTGTGTGTGTGTTTAAAGTGTCTGTATTTATGAGCGAGAGATATTGTGTGTGTGTTCATGTTTACTGTGTGTGTAAGTGGGAGAGAATGAATGAATGGTTTATTCATATATAGGCCATTGCCCCCCATGAAAGGGTGTCAGAAAAAAACATATTTGAGATGAAAAAATAGTATAAAATAAGCAAGACAAATATCATACTTTGTCATGCAGTATACACTTAGCTAAGCAGTACACAGCAGATAAATAACACACGCCTATTTAACTAAACTCAATAAAGTAATCGTGTCATCAGAAGTGGCATAAGCTTAATAAATTGATTTTACGACGTAAGAGTGGATCGAAGCTTAAACACTTTGCACAGATAAATTGAGAAATGTCTGATAGTTTGTTTGTGTGTAGATGCCATGAGTAGCGATAATCTAAACTGACTAGGGAACTTAAAAAATTTCAGTGGTATGTATTGTATTCTTAAGTCATGCATTGTGTGTGTCTGTGTGTATGTGTGTGTGTGTGTGTTCATGTTTACTATGTGAGTGAGTGGGAGAGAGAAAGAGAGAGAGATTGATTGAGTGTGTACCCCCGAAAACGGAGCATGGCTGATACATGGCGGGGTAAAAACGGTCATGCATGTAAAAGCCCACTCGTGTACATGGGAGTGTACGTGGGAGTTGCAGCCCACGAAAGCAGAAGAAGAAGAAGATTGAGTGTGTGTGTGTGTGTGCGTGTGTTTGTGTGTGTGTTCTCTGTGTGTGCGTAGTGATATTGTAATATTTGTTCCATGTGGATTGCAGCAAGTACGCATGAAGAACCAGCAGCTGAAGGAAATCATCGACCAGCTCCGAACCATCATCTGGGAGATCAATACCATGATCACCATGAGGAAAACGTGAACAAGGGGATGGGGGAGGGAGGGGTCACAAAAAAAACAAAAAAACGTATATTTTTTTTTAGGGGGTCGGAGGGTGTGTGTGTGGGGGGGCCGGGGGGGGAGGGGGGGGGGGATGAGGGAGGGGGTATTGTATCACTGTTTTTGTCACAACAGATTTCTCTGGAGTGAAATTCAGGCTGCTGTCCCCAGGGGTGAGTGCATTGCCACATGGCAGCACCACCTCATTTTTTTCTACTTTTTTTTTTCTTTTTTTCTTTTTTTTTTTTTGGTCTTCAAGTGTATTTGTTTTACCAACGACATGGATTTTTCTGACAGAATTTAGCCAGGGGCAACCACATAGTTGCTATGGGTTCTCTTAAGTGCACCAAGTTAGGGTAGTAGTTAGTTTAAAAAAAAAAAAAAAAATCCCCTCCATCCGGGACTCAAAACTTGTGAATGCTAGCTCGCTTCCTATTCACGTGCATTCCCATGTATTTGTATTTGTATTTCTTTTTATCACAACAGATTTCTCTGTGTGAAATTCGGGCTGCTCTCCCCAGGGAGAGCGCGTCGCTACACTACAGCGCCACCCATTTTTTTGGTATTTTTTCCTGCGTGCAGTTTTATTTGTTTTTCCTATCGAAGTGGATTTTTCAACAGAATTTTGCCAGGAACAACCCTTTTGTTGCCATGGGTTCTTGTAAGTGTGCTAAGTGCATGCTGCACACGGGACCTCGGTTTATCGTCTCATCCGAATGACAAGCGTCCAGACCACCACTCAAGGTCTAGTAGAGGGGGAGAAAGTATCGGCAGCTGAGCTGTGATTCGAACCAGCGCGCTCAGATTCTTTCGCTTCCGAGGCGGACGTGTTACCTCTAGGCCATCACTCCACCATGAGGCCACTAGTCCACACAAAACGAAGAGAGAAAAGTAAATGTACAGGACAGTGACTGTGAGTGTTCAGTAGTGTTCTGTCCAAGGTATAAAAATCCCTTTCTTCTTCTGCATTCACTCGTATGCACACGAGTGGGCATTTACATGTATGAGATCTTCTGCTTGCATATACACACGAAGAGGGTTCAGGCACTAGCAGGTCTGCACATATGTTGACCTGAGAGATCGGAAAAATCTCCACCCTTTACCCACCAGGCGCCATCACCGTGATGCGAACCCGGGACCCTCAGATTGACAGTCCAACGCTTTAACCATTCAGTTATTGCGCCCGTCTAAAATCCCTTTCGAAGTCCATGAAATATTTCTCAGACCCTTGCCCCTCATTTATTTGTCTCTTGTGTTTTGCTTTTCTGTATATCAAAGAGTGCATATACGTATGTGAAATCAGTGCATTTAGTTTGTGAACAGTATGTGTATATGATTGCCTTGGGTGAGATGGTAGACTTTTCGTGGAGCGATTTTGTTTCATCGTTGTTTTTTTATGAATTAGTTGGGGTTTTTTTCATAGCATGTACATTATTGTGGATGTGTACTTGCGGTGTGCGTGTTTGTGTGTGTGTGTGTGTGTGTGTGCAAAGATATACACATGAAAGCATGTGTATATATATATATTTGATATTGCACTCTGTATTGTGACTGTACATTCTTGAAAATAATGGCTTTTGGCAGGCATGATGAAACTGGTCTGTTAGGGATACATCACATCATAGATACGCACTATAATACTTGTACATTGCATACATTATTTAGGAAAATGAACAGACAAAGGTCTTGTCCTGAGGTAGATTCATTGTTCATAAACATGAAATTTATGAGCATGAAATTCAGTGCATGTGTTTGCATACTTATATATCTTCTGGATGGATGTGGAGAAAGAAATGAGTGAAATAAAACTGGAACGATGCTCCACGTTTAGAGTCACAAGTGTGGCAGTCTTTGTGAATGTCGTTTGTTGTGTGTATGTATGTTAATATAAGTGTTTACTTCCCTGTGCCTCTTTCCTTTTTGACTCACTTGTGAAAAAAAGTGAGTCTATGTTTTAACCCGGTGTTCGGTTGTCTGTGTGTGTGTCCGTGTGTCCGTGGTAAACTTTAACATTGACATTTTCTCTGCAAATACTTTGTCAGTTGACACCAAATTTGGCATAAAAATAGGAAAAATTCAGTTCTTTCCAGTCATTTTGTTTAAAACAATATTGCACCTCTGGGATGGGCACAAAAAAATTATAAAAAAAGAAGCCTAATTATTTGCAAACTGCATTTACTGTTTATATTTTTTGTATTCTCTAAACTTGGCACTCTGACCTCTTATTCTGACACAACAACAAGAGGAGTCATTATTATCATTTTTTGTTCAAACAGGAACTTCTTTTGCTAAGCATGGAATTTTTATTTATTTTGCAAACGTTTTGGTGCAGATAGTAAAAAAGGGAAATTACTCTGTAATTAATGCTAGGGGACTTAATTTATCACAAGTGAGTCATGAAGGCCTTGCCTCTTTTTTTTTTTTTTTTTTTTTTTTTTGCTGCCCCATCATCTGCACCGTTTCAGTGGCATTACTCCCATGCCGCTAATTTGATTCCCCCATACATGGCCACACCCGGGTTCGTCCGTTACAGTTCCGGCATCGGCAGTCCGCAGGGAACCATTGATGTTAGGTCGCCAGGAGGCCACACACCAGAGGAGACCCTGCACTGCTGCTGAGTCACTTCAGTGGTGTTCAGTGGTGCCTGTTCTAATTCAGCGTACTCAGGACACCACCTACTAAATCCCTACTAACGACAATAATGGCTTAGTCGCGGAGCCAGACAGAGTGAATGTCCCTCCCAGAGTGGAGACCGCCACCACATCCCTCAAACAACAGTCCCCCATGAATCTGCCGACACTGAAGACACTGACAGGACTCACCCCAAGCACAGAAGTGGAGGGGTATCGAAACTGAGGTCACCATGAGAGCATGGCATGAAAGGCCACAGACTTTGAGACTGTTTTGTTTATACTGATGAAGGAGGAGGAGGATGACGATGACGATGTTGCTATGGAGGTCTATTTTGGTTTGGGACTGCATGACAAGGCTGTACTCTACGCTTCCTGTCATAATGATATCCCCTGCGTTAACCAGGCCTGAGAGATACAGACACTTGCAGTGTTGGTCAGGTAATTAGAGCAACACACCCAATTTAATTACACATACTTAACCGTGACCCAACTAGTGCAGACTCCGGCAGGGGTATGACATTCCTGTCCTGTGCAAACTACTATCCGCCAATGTGGAGAAAATGAAAGCAACTACGGCCTCCCGGAAGTAGGTAACCTCCCCTTTGTCCCGACCCAAATATGCATCCTTGAAGTGGATGACACTCGACTGTGTGGTCCCAGTCTCCCCATTTAAGCCCACAGCACACTCAACTCTGGGTAGGAGCTGGCCACGGGTCGAAAAACCCACCTCTGTTGGGATTTGAACCCGCGTCCTCCCAGCCTGTCAGTCCGCAACACTAACCATTTCGCCACGGCAGCTGGTGCCTCTTTCCTTTTCTGTTGTATAAATGCCAAATGATGTCCACAGAGTGCAATTTATATTCGCTTTCTGACAGGTGCAACAGCCAAGGGATTAAAACATTGGACTTTCTTCTTCTTCTTCTTCGTTTGTGGGCTGCAACCTCCATGTTCACTCGTATGCACACGAGTGGGCATTTACGTGTATGACCGTTTTTACCTGTTCCATGTAGGCAGCCATACTCCGCTTTCGGGGGTGTGCATGCTGGGTATGTTCTTGTTTCCATAACCCACCGAACGCTGACATGGATTACAGGATCTTTAACATGCGTATTTGATCTTCTGCTTGCATATACACACGAAGGAGGTTCAGGCACTAGCAGGTCTGCACATGTGTTGACCTGGGAGATCGTAAAAATCTCCACCCTTTACCCATCAGGCACCTGTCACCGTGATTCGAACCCGGGACCCTCAGATTGAAAGTCCAACGCTTTAACCACTCGGCTATTGCGCCCGTCATTGGACTTTCAATTTGAGGGCCCTGAGTTTGCATCCTGGTAATGGCACCTGGTGGGTAAAGGGTGGAGATTTTTCCGATCTCCCAGGTCAACAGATGTGCAGACCTGCTAGTGCCTGAACCCCCTTCATGTGTATGCACATGAAGAAGATCATATTATACGCATGTTAAAGATCCTGTAATCCATGCAAGCATTTGGTGGATTATGGAAACAAGGACGTACCCAACATGTACCTTCCCGAAAGCGGAGTTTGACTGCATACATGGCTGGGATAAAAACTGAAAATGTATATGAGTGAGAGTGGTCACAGCACATTAATGAAGAATAAATTGTTCGCTTACTCCATCAAATGTGATGTACAGATTGGCTTCTTGCTAAGCTTACATCCTCTGTGGCACACAAGTTGAAGTTTTGAGGTGTGAGGTGTAAACGCTCTCCAAAATAGACAAATCAGTGTTAATCATCAGATGGCCTGCTGCAGATCCAAGCAATAATTAAAACCGCTTTGAGGTCTGCAATACAATACGTAGCCTAGAAATGAGTGTGCGGGGGGGTGCAGGGTAATGTGTGTGTGTGTTGGGGCTCATGTACGTTTATGTGTATTTGATTGGGTTTTCATATCTGTGAAACTGCATGTTTGTTGCTTATCTGTTATGCGTGTGCATGTGTGGATGTGTGTCTGCATGTTTTACATTTGTTTGCTTATTTATCATCATTGTTGCCTTTTTTTCTTTTTTTGTGCACATAGAGTTGGCTTACATCAAGATTTTGCGCCTTATAAATATTAGTAGTAGTAGTAGTATTTTTATGTATTTATCGGGGTTTTTTCTTTCTTTCTTTTTTTTTTTTTTTTTTTTCTCAAGGCCTGACTAAGCGTGTTGGGTTATGCTGCTGGTCAGACATCTGCTTGGCAGATGTGGTGTAGCGTATATGGATTTGACCGAACGCAGTGACGCCTCCTTGAGCTACTGATACTGATACTGATACTGAGGTCTACATTCCAGCATCATTTTCTCAGGCAGTGAGAGCTGAAACCTTCAGTTGCTTGACCAGTCGCGAAATACATTACTCGAGTAGCACTTTGAACTCTCAGCAGAACAATTTCAGTGGCTAATCCTATCATGCATTTATAATCAACATCGCACATGCTCTCTCATCAGTCTCTCTACTATGCTGCGGTATCAGCTGCTCTGAATCAGCCTTGTGAGTCGGACTTTACTTCGGCATTCTTCATGCTACCCACTGTCTGTTCTATGCACACTCCCTGGCGAAGCCTAATACAAGTGTTGGTGTCTCATACGTTTCCTTTTAAAATAATGCATGACAGCTGCAACAGTCAAGTGGTTAAGGCGTTGCACTCTTAATCTGAGGGTCCAGGGTTCAAACCCCTATCTCGACACCTGGTGGGTAAAGGATGGAGATTTTTCTGATCTCCCTGATCTTTGTAGTTGCATTTCTTGTGAAGAGAGAGACAGACAGAGAGTGGATGAGAGAGAGTGTATGTATGTGTGTAGTGTATTGTGTGTGTATATTGTGAACAGATGTGCAGACTTGCTAGTGCCTGAACTGCCTGCATGTGTATATGCATGCAGAAGATCAGATATGCATGTTAAAAACCCTATTATCCATGTCCGTGCCCGATGGGTTATGGAAACAAGAACAAACCTGACATGCGCCTCCCCAAAAACGATGTAAGACTGCCTGCATGGCAGGGATAAAAATGGTCATGCCAAGTAAAAGCTGACTTGCATACACAAGTGAATGTAGAAATCGCAGCTCACGAATGAAGAAGAGGAAAAGAATGTATCAATAAAACCGCTTTTTCAAATACTGGTATGTCCGGAGTACAAGTTCACATTGCCTGGATCTGGATCAGATCACTGAACTGGTAGCACTGACATCAGGAATGGTTTCTGATAAGTGCACCTGCCATGTTTTTTTGTTTTGTTTTTTGTTTGCTGGTTTTTTTATTTTTAGGGTTCTGGGTTTGAATCCTACTCACAGCACTTTGTGAGTTGACAGTGGTGATTTTTATTATCTTCCAGGTCAACAGATGCACAGACCTGATTATGCCTGAACCCCATTTGTGTGCACATGTAAGACCCTGAGATCCAATCATTCTTTTGATGGGTTATGGAAACAACACCTGAAGCATACATATGTATGTACAAAAACACACACAAAAAACAACAAGAAGAACTAGAATCTGATGTTTAGTGAGATATAAACAAGACATCCCATTGTTTCGTCTTCACCAGTGCAGCGCAGACATTTTGTTTCGGTTTGTTTTGATTTTCTCCGATTTGCATCGTTTCCCCTACCCACCCCACACCAACAAAGTACTCGAGATACTCCCCACGTCACAAAAAAAGAAAGAAAAATAGTTAAGCAAACTTTAAAAAAAAAAAGGGGGGGGGGGGGGGGGCGGGGGGAGGGGTGCGCGTCTCCTTTGTCTGAAAAATAAATGAAGAAATAAAATTTAGAATTCACTAAAGGAACCCAAAATATCCGAGCGGATAAGGAGGACCAGAAATAAGTGTTCACCGGTTTGACGGGAATGATAGCAGACGACACATTTCTGTTATTTGTATTGCAGTTATTGAAATCATTTGTCGTTACAACAACAATCTGTTTGTATGGCATTTACGGTTGTATGTGTTTCTTTCAATTGAAACAATAACAGTGGACAGAAAAGATTCATCAGAAAGGCGGGGTTGATTTCCCGATAATCAAGCGCAGTAATAACTACTCCCTAAAAGATGGCGGCCACATCGGTTTTGTACTTGTAAGGATAAATGCATAGTGCTTGTGAACCGCCCTATCAGAGAGCATTGAGCACGGAACGACAGAACTGAAAACTGACGTGACACGAAGCAACACAGGTCAGACTAAAGTTATGGCGACGTTATGGAGAGGTTACCTTCGTCTTCTGGCCAAATATCCTTTGGCGACGATGTGCTCTACCACCGGTAGGTCTTGCTGGGGTTCTGTTGAACCCGCGTGACAGTTGTGTTTCTTCCGTTCAGGCCTATGAAAAACACCTTTATCAAAAAGAGAAGACTGTTTCACAGTTAAGGAGCGCTTCCACAGAAAAAAAAAAAAATCACTGTGGGTTGGCGGGGGAAGGCAGTGACCCTCTTTCGCGAAGGCCATTGGTGTGTATGTGTGTGTGTGTGTGTGTGCGCGCGCGCGCGCGCGCGCGTCTGATTTCGTTCTTTTTAAAGTCTATCGACGACAGCGTGGCTTTGTATCCAAGCAAGCGAGCGTCCTCGTGCATGCACTTTCCTTCATGTACCGATGTAGCAGTACTAGTAGTCGTAGAAGGTAGTACAGAAATAGATATCTGAATATTGATAACACCGAACCATCAACTGTATGAGCACATGCAATGATATCTTATACAAGAAATATTTCCAGTGATTTGACAGGCTGTTCCGGCAGCCAGACCAGGTATTGTGGGGTGTGGAACAGATAATTACCATGCTTTTTGGTTTTTTTTTTTTTGGTCAACAGTTTAAGCTGTCACTGACCTTGCACTGACTGACTGAAACCATTTATTGTCAGATTAACTGTTTGTTGTACTGACATTTTCGCAACCATTTGAATGAAACATTAACTGAGCAACACAAGGAAATTCTGATTTGAGGGAAGGTATGATTTAAAAACCAAACATATTTAACAAATCAAGTTACCAAATTTCATTAATATCATTATCTCAAAAAATATTCTAACGCACACACATACTCACATAGTTGTCTCCCCCACCCTCTCCCTACATACATCCATGCATGCACACAAATGCCCATTATAATTCCCCCACCTCATTCCCCTGCCCACTCACTCACACACACACACACTCACACTGTCTCTCACTCTTTCTCATTAAATTAAGGTTTCGTAATGTAATCAAGACGACATATTACATGTTAGGGTCGAACAGTTCCACTAATTAGAATAATAGGAACTTTGCTCTACAAGTAAATCTGACGCTATCACCCAAAACGAAACACTACTTTGGATTAAATAAAACAGAGGGGAACCTCTGCAGCATAAAAATAAATAAATAAATAAAATACTTTGCACATATTATTACCTTTGCTCCAGTCCTGCTGCTCTGAAGAGGTACTGAAGTTTGTTATGAGACGAACTCACAGGACTTGTGGGGCTGAAGTTCTGAGTAATGAACCAACGAGGAGCAGCTTGTCTCAAGACGTGCTTGAGATTGTTGGAAAGTTAATTAGTTTCCTTGATGAAGTTTCCAAACCATGGCATCAAGTTCAATCATGGGTCAGACAAGGGAAGCAGCTTACATGAACATTGTTGGATCAGTGATGGATATTCCTGTAGTATTCACAGCTATCACATGGATATGGGAGTCCCTATAAGGTCTTTTATTAGTTCAACATACAAGCACTTACCCTTTGTTGACTCTTGTGAGGGTTTAAGTTGCATAGGTTTTTTTTTCTCAAGGCCTGACTAAGCGTGTTGGGTTACGCTGCTGGTCAGGCATCTGCTTGGCAGATGTGGTGTAGCGTATATGGATTTGTCCGAACGCAGTGACGCCTCCTTGAGCTACTGAAACTGAAACTGAAACTCAATTGCGCAGGAAACTGGCTACAGCTGTCAAGCTTTGTCACAATGTGAAAAATAGTCCTTTGAACATGACCTCTTGATGTCGACTAAAGTCGCTTATGGCGGTGCACTGCCTAGTCAACTAAAGTCACCTGTGGTGGTGAAAGAGTTAAAGATCCTATTCCATTCCTCCAGTTTATCGAGATCTGCTTGTCATTGGAGTAAGTCTGGTGCACCATGGATGTGCTGGTAAAGAATGGTATGAGGCAGAACCCAGGCTTGGTGTTCTTGCTCAGGTCATTGTTGCAGGCCAGGAAGAGCGAGTTAGACCCTCGAGATGACCTGCTGAAGGCCTTCTACTACAACTTCTTGTGCCCTGTTCAGGAGGAAGTTCCTTATCCACTAGAAGGTGGGTCCACAGACCCAATATGATACCGCTTCAAAAGATGGCATTGGTAGGGAATCTTGTAGAACTGAGGGCTTCAGCAAAGTCAAGGAGTGTGCTGGGTCTGCCTGGCCTCATCTAAGAATCTCCCTGGCAAGGTCATCAATGGTGAGGAAGAATTGTGTTTGACACAACCTGCCCTTCCTCAGGGCATGTTACCAAAGATCTGCATTAATACATTGTTGCCATCCATCTGTCTCATGAGATAATGGTAGTACCTTGGTTGGTCAAACTCCGTCCTGCATCTGGAGAGGCACAGCAGTCTGATCCTTGCATGACAGTCTCTTCCATAAAGAAATTAGTTTTAAGGAAGATCTGAATGAAGTGGTAGAAGATCTGCAGAAGAAGTTGGTTCCAGAGAGTTGGACTGAAAAGATGGGCGCAATAGCCGAGTGGTTAAAGCGTTGGACTGTCAATCTGAGGGTCCCAGGTTCGAATCACGGTGACGGCACCTTGGTGGGTAAAAGGTGGAGATTTTTACGATCTCCCAGGTCAACATATGTGCAGACCTGCTAGTGCCTGAAGCCCCTTCGTGTGTATATGCAAGCAGAAGATCAAATACGCACGTTAAAGATCCTGTAATCCATGTCAGCGTTCGGTGGGTTATGGAAACAAGAACATACCCAGCATGCACACCCCCGAAAACGGAGTATGGCTGCCTACATGGCGGGGTAAAAACGGTCATACACGTAAAAGCCCACTCGTGTGCGTACGAGTGAACGCAGAAGAAGAAGGACTGTGAAAAGAGGAAGCACACGGACCAAAAGTCTGACAGGCACAACAGCCAAGTGGTGTCCATGAACTTAGTTTTTGACTCACTTGTGTAAACAAAGTGAGTCTATGTTTTAACCCGGTGTTTGGTTGTCTGTGTGTGTGTGTGTCTGTGTGTCCGTGGTAAACTTTAACATTGACATTTTCTCTGCAAATACTTTGTCAGTTGACACCAAATTAGGCATAAAAATAGGAAAAATTCAGTTCTTTCCAGTCATCTGGTTTAAAACAATATTGCACCTCTGGGATGGGCACAAAAAAATAAAAAAAAGAAGCCTAATTATATGCAAACTGCATTTACTGTTATGTTTATATTTTTTGTATTCTCTAAACTTGGCACTTTGATCTGATATTCTGACCCAACAACAAGAGCAGTCATTATTATCATTTTCTGTTCAAACAGGAACTTCTTTTGCTAAGCATGGAAGTTTTATTTATTTTGCAAACGTTTTTGGTGCAGATAGTAAAGAAGGGAAATTACTCTGTAATTAATGCTAGGGGACTTAATTTGCTTTAAACTGGTCTTTCTCATCTCAAACATTACATTTTGAAATAATACTCAGTACATAAAAAGCTTGGGTTTTTTGGGTTTTTAAAAAAAAATTTTTTTAAAGTGCATCACAAGTGAGTCTTGAAGGCCTTGCCTCTCTTGTTATTTTTTTAACTGGTTGGGTGCATGAACTGATTTTATGTTGTATATAAATACTATCATTATTATTATTATTATTATTAAGATAGCCTCCCTCCCCTGCCTCTTCCTGCTCTTCAGTTTTAGAGTTATGCATGCGTGTGAATGACTGGTGTGAAAGTGCTTAGATTTGTCTCTACACAAGATTCAGCACTATACAAATACTATTATTATTATTATTCTGCCTTTTTTATGTGTGCAGACTACAGTTATGATTTAAGTTAAATATGTGTGTATGTGTGTGTGTTACAGTATCTTTGCTGATTCCATGATATAGTTTTCTTGTTCTGCTCAATTTGTTATTTGTTTTTTTTAATTTTATAGTTTATTTCTTTGTTGTTGTTGTTTTCACAGGCACACTGATGGCTGCTGGAGACGGGATCAGTCAGCTGTGTATTGAACGGTGCCCTGTGAAGAACTATGATATTCCTAGGTCTGGTCGTTTTTTTGTTCTAGGCTTTTTTGCTCTGGTGAGTGTCTGGATGGCTTTTTTTTATACGAAATTAGTTATAATCTGTCAGTGTCTGTCTGTTGTACGAACATGAAAATACACACCATGCATGCACCATCCCTGAAAATGTTCTGCTGCTGTGTGTGAGTTTGTGTGTGTGTGTATCTGTCTGTGTCTGTCTGTGTGCCTGCATCTGTATGTGTGGATAGTGTGGGGGATATCTGTTGACGCTCACGCAACAACCAGCCAGCTGAGAATTCTGATGCCATCCACAGATAACCATATACAGAAGGGACATACTCTCTGCATTTGTGATTTACAGAACACATTAAATTCACACATTAAAGTGCATCGAGTCAGTATCTTTCTTTCTCATCAGCTGCTGCTAACATGTTGTGAAGAGAATGCGTCATCATAGAGAAAGTGCATCGAGTCAGTATCTTTCTTTCTCATCAGCTGCTGCTAACGTGTTGCGGAATTCACACATGCGTAGGGTAGGTATGGGTAATTGTGAACAGTGTGTAATTGCGAACGATTCATATAACACCCCCCTTCGAAGCAATCTGCACAGTTGCATTTCACAATTTAACGTCTGTTTTGACCTTTTTCTAATACCTTAATGAATATATATCCATTTCCAAGAACCAGTCAAACATCAGCTATTTCAGGCTATTTCTGCGCTCTTTCAAAATCCTAAAATCAATTGAAGCAAGTTGTAGGACTTTAAACTTTGACACAGTTTGAAATAGTTGATTTGATCGGATATGTTGCATGCGCATAACCAGTGCTTGGAGAAATTAAGAAAGCATACTGGTGACAGATCAGAATGTGAGGTTTGACAGGAATCTGCAAAATAGTGTCGTTTACATTTAGACAATAGGATATTTTGATGTGAGTCTATTTGCGAACGATGCCGCACAGTTATTTTGCACCCTCAAAAGGGTGTGTTTGTGTTTAAATGTCACTTTGTGTGTTTGTGTGCATGTGTGATCAAAACCAACAATACAACAGCCTGTTGCTATGTTCCAATAATATGTCTTAATGAGTTAAAGACCTGCTTCTGTTTTATATTGTCTACATGTATCAAAAGCCATCGTTCGCAATTAGACTTGACCGTTCGCATTTACCCTCGGGCACCCCTGCTATTTCAAACGTCGACAAAACGTTGAAAAGAATGACCAGACAAACCATTTCTAGTGCAACTAGTTGGAGAAAGACTTCAAAAATAAAAACAAACTACGTCTGACTATCAAACGACATGTTATCTTTACAATACACACGTTGAGCTGGTTTCTTCGACTGGATTGTTAGCAATTAGGCATACCTACCGTGAGTGGAGTGATGGCCTAGAGGTAACGCGTCAGCCTAGGAAGCGAGAGAGAATCTGAGCACGCTGGTTCGAATCACGGCTCAGCCGCCGATATTTTCTCCCCCTCCACTAGACCTTGAGTGGTGGTCTGGACGCTAGTCATTCGGATGAGACGATAAACCGAGGTCCCGTGTGCAGCATGCACTTAGCTCACGTACAAGAACCCATGGCAACAAAAGGGTTGTTCCTGGCAAAATTCTGTTGAAAAATCCACTTTGATAAGAAAAACAAATAAAACTGGAAAAAATACAAAAAAAAATGGGTGGCGCTGTAGTATAGCGACGCGCTCTCCCTGGGGAGAGCAGCCCGAATTTCACACAGATTTCACACAGAGAAATCTGTTGTGATAAAAAGAAATACAAATACAAATATATATGCATGTGTTTTCTGGTTTTCCCTGATTTACTGTCTGCTCAGCATGTAGGTCATTGCAGGCTGAAACACCAATCACCATTTGATTGATGAATTTCATTTTGACTGATTTCTACTAGGTTCTGTTTTGTTCTGGCATGGGTAGTTGGTCATGTTGGTATTTCAGCTAATTAGTTGTTGTTGGCTTTTGAGGTGATGAATCATGTTGATGTTTGAATATTGTGAGGTAACTGGTTATGTTGGCATTTTGAAGTGATTGGATTGTTGTCTGATTTGTTAAGAGTGCCACTTTATGTTTTCATTGTCACACGTTAATGTTTTCTGTTACGTGTTTGGTGTATGTTATAGAAGTCACCCAGCACACTTCCAAGTAACAGACATCAAACCCAGGATTTAGTCAAACACAGACTGCTTGCATGAGGACTGAAAAGTGCAAATTGATAGTGAACTCTGACGGGCGCAATAGCCGAATGGTTAAAGCGTTGGACTTTCAGTCTGAGGGTCCCGGGTTCGAATCACGGTGACGGCGCCTGGTGGGTAAAGGGTGGAGATTTTTTACGATCTCCCAGGTCAACATATGTGCAGACCTGCCAGTGCCTGAACCCCCTTCGTGTGTAGGCGCACGCAGAAGATCAATACGCACGTTAAAGATCCTGTGATCCATGTCAGCGTTCAGTGGGTTATGGAAACAAGAATATACCCAGCATGCACACCCCTGAAAACGGAGTATGGCTGCCTATATGGCGGGTTAAAAACAGTCATACACGTAAAAGCCCACTCGCGTATATACGAGTGAACGTGGGAGTTGCAGCCCACGAATGCAGAAGAAGAAGAAGAAGATAGTGAACTCTTACAGATCTGCCCCAGTCTGAAAGAGATAGGAAGGGCAGGCAGTTTACAGGTCATTCCATGCTAGTTACCTGCTCTTGCCATGGAAGAGTGAAAAACCGCCATGGTGTGTGCCTCAGGGTAAGCCTCTCAGTCTCACTGTTTGATATTTTATTGACTGCAGTCTGGTATTAAGATATATAAAAACAAAAATAATAACAGGCGCTTGCACACTATACTTCCAGCTTCATGAAATACCTTTTAAGCTTCTCAATGATTAGCATTTAAATGACTGCAGTCTGGTATTTAGATGATATAACAAGAGAGGCAAGGCCTTCAAGACTCATTTGTGATAAATTAAGTCCCCTTGCATTAATTACAGAGTAATTTCCTTTTTTTACTATCTGCACCAAAAACGTTTGCAAAATAGTAAAAAAAATTCCATGCTTAACAAAAGAAGTTCCTGTTTGAACAAAAAATGATAATAATGACTCCTCTTGTTATTGTGTCAGAATAAGAGGTCAAAGTGCCAAGTTTAGAGAATACAAAAAATATAAATATAACAATAAATGCAGTTTGCATATAATTAGGCTTCTTTTTAAAAAAAAAATTTGTGCCCATCCCAAGAGGTGCAATATTCTTTTTAAACAAGATGACTAGAAAGAACTGAATTTTTCCTATTTTTATGCCTAATTTGGTGTCAACTGACAAAGTATTTGCAGAGAAAATGTCAATGTTAAAGTTTACCACGGACACACAGACACACACACACACACACACACACAGACAACCGAACACCGGGTTAAAACATAGACTCACTTTGTTTACACAAGTGAGTCAAAAATGAAAGCCGCACACACTTTTAGTTCCATCTCCATAGAAACCCTTTTCTGTGATGTTCACGGTCTGATCCAGACCTGAGGGATGTAGGAACCTGCTGTGCTGGTCAACAGATTTTAGCAGTGCTGCTCAAGGGTGCGTTTAGCGTGATGTTCTGTTCTTTCTGTGCTTACACAGGGCCCTATGTTGCGGTTCTGGTATCTGGCCCTTGACAAAATGTATTCTGGAACGAAAATGGCAGCCTTGAAAATGGTGGTGACTGATCAGGTAAGGACTGAATGGCTTGGTGTGTGTGTGTGTGTGTGTCATTGTTTGTGTGTCGTTGTTTTGACGAGTGCAGTAGCCGAGTGGTTAAAGTGTTGGACTTTCAATCTGAGGGTCCCAGTTCGAATCCCTGTAATGGCGCGTGGTGGGTAAAGGGTGGAGATTTTTTCCAATCTCCCAGGTCAACATATGTGCAGACCTGCTAGTGCCTGAACCCCCTTCGTGTGTAGGCGCATGCAGAAGATCAATACGCACGTTAAAGATCCTGTGATCCATGTCAGCGTTCGGTGGGTTATGGAAACAAGAATATACCCAGTATGCACACCCCTGAAAACGGAGTATAGGCTGCCTACATGGCGGGGCAAATAAACAAAACCGGTCATACACGCAAAATGATACAGGTCTGTCTGAGTGTGCATGTGTGCACGCCTGAAATATGATTGAATGACACATGAAACGAATGATGAGCACCCAGTGGCAGCCGTCAGTCGGCTCTACCCAGGTAGGCAGCCTGTGGTGCAAATGTCCCCGTGTTTGTAAAGCGCTTAGAGCTTGGTCTCTGACCGAGGATAGGTGCTATAGAAGTATCCACATCAATCAATCAATCGTTTGCCTCAGTATGTTAAGAGGACATATGTTTTAGTGGTCTAAGTGGATATAGTATGTTTCCATTGTTCAAGTGGGTCAAGTGAATATGATATTTCCATTGTTTCAGTGGTCTAAGTGGACATACATCCATTGCTTCAGTGGGCTAAGTGGATATACTGTTTCCATTGCTTAAGTAGGTTAAATGGATATAATATATCCCTTGTTCCCGTGGGTTAAGTGGATATAATATATTCATTGTTCCATTGCGTTGAGCGGATATGATATATCCGGTGTTTCCATGATCTAAGTGGATATACTATATCCACTGCTTCAGTGGACTAAGTGCTCATATCCATTGTTCCAGTTGGCAAAGTAGATACATATCCATTGCTTCAGTGGCTTGAGTAGATATAATGATATATCCATTGCTCCTGCTGGTTAAGTGGATGTAATATATCAATTGTTCCACTGGGTTAGGTGGATATAAAATATCCATTTTCCAGTGGGTTAAGGGAATAAATATATTACATCCATTACTTCTGGGGTCTTAAGTGAATATAACAGATCCAACCCAGTTGCAGATGGTCGCACCCAACAGTGATCAGAGTGAAAAGGCTCTGAACAGTGGACATTTGGTTTGACTGTGTGATAAATTCACAATAATTTAAAGTAAAGGTACTCAGGCAGTGAACATCTGACTGTGAGTGTGAGGTCTTTCTCTTCATCTCTCTCTCTTTTTGTCTGTCTTTTCTCTCTCTCTCTCTCTCTCTCTCTCTCTCAGTGAGTCCACTCCAGTCTTGTGTTAGGTACAGCAAATAGTTCCCTCTCTCATAAATTTTTTTTTTCTTTTGGCAAGAATTATATTTTCCCCCACCTCCTTTTTCTTTCTTTTTTTCTTTTTTTTCTTTTCTTTTTTTTTATTTTAATTTTTATTTTATTTAAATTTTTTTTTTTTTCCCCTCACAATTTATTATGGTGTTTCTATGTAACTTACATCAAATAACTTACGTGAGTTGTGGATTTGAAAGCAATGGGCGCAGTAGCCGAGTGGTTAAAGTGAGTGTTGGACTTTCAATCTGAGGGTCCTGGGTTTGAATCTCAGTAACGGTGCCTGGTGGGGTGGAGATTTTACCAATCTCCCAGGTCAGTATATGTGCATACCTGCTAGTGTTTGAACCCCCTTCGTGTATATATGCAAGAAGAAGATCAAATACTCATGTTAAAGATCCTGTAATCCATGTCAGCGTTCAGTGGGTTATGGAAACAAGAACATACCCAGCATGCACACCCCGGAAACGGAGTATGGCTGCCTACATGGCTAGGTAAAAATGGTCATACACATTCAAGCCCACACATGTACATGCAAGTTAACTTGGGAGTTGCAGCCCATGGACGAAGACGAAGAAGGAGGATTTGAAAGCAACACCCAAAACAGAAGCCTGTGATTGATTGACTCACTTGTGTAAACAAAGTGAGTCTATGTTTTAACCCGGTGTTCGGTTGTCTGTGTGTGTGTCTGTGTGTCCGTGGTAAACTTTAACATTGACATTTTCTCTGCAAATACTTTGTCAGTTGACACCAAATTAGGCATAAAAATAGGAAAAATTCAGTTCTTTCCAGTCATCTTGTTTAAAACAATATTGCACCTCTTGGATGGGCACAAAAAATTTTTAAAATGAAGCCTAATTATATGCAAACTGCATTTACTGTTATATTTATATTTTTTGTATTCTCTAAACTTGGCACTTTGATCTGATATTCTGACCCAACAACAAGAGCAGTCATTATTATCATTTTTTGATCAAACAGGAACTTCTTTTGCTAAGCATGGAAGTTTTATTTATTTTGCAAACATTTTGGTGCAGAGAGTAAAAAAGGGAAATTACTCTGTAATTAATGCTAGGGGACTTAATTTGCTTTAAACTGATCTTTCTCATCTTAAACATTACATTTTGAAATTATACTCAAAGCTTGGATTTTTTTTGTTAAGTGTATCACAAGTGAGTCTTGAAGGCCTTGCGTCTCTTGTTTTAAGTGTATCACAAGTGAGTCTTGAAGGCCTTGCGTCTCTTGTTTTAATCGTGAAATGTTCTGTCATCAGCAGGTGACTGCTATTCACTTAAGATGAAAATCCTTCACTGTACTTAATATTCTGTTGTTTGTTTTTTTCAGACAGTTGGGGCGCCAGTGGTCCTGTTCACCTTTGTGACTGGGATGGGGGTGCTGAGGGGGGAATCCAGAGACGAGATCATGAAGAAAGTGCATCGAGTCAGTATCTTTCTTTCTCTCATCAGCTGCTGCTAACGTGTTGTGGAGAGAATGCGTCATCATAGAGAAAGTGTATCGAGTCAGTATCTTTCTTTCTCATCAGCTGCTGCTAACGTGTTGTGGAGAGAATGCGTCGTCATGAAGAAAGTGTATCGAGTCAGTATCTTTCTTTCTTATCAGCTGCTGCTAATGTGTTGTGTAGAGAATGCGTCATCGTAGAGAAAGTGTATCGAGTCAGTATCTTTCTTTCTCATCAGCTGCTGCTAATGTGGTGTGAAGAGAATGCGTCGTCATGAAGAAAGTGCATCGAGTCAGTATCTTTCTTTTTCTCATCAGCTGCTTGTAACATGTTGTGGAGAGAATGCGTCGTCATGAAGAAAGTGTATCGAGTCAGTATCTTTCTTTCTCATCAGCTGCTGTTAACGTGTTGTGGAGAGAATGCGTCATCATAGAGAAAGTGTATCGAGTCAGTATTTTTCTTTCTCATCAGCTGCTGCTAACGTGAAGAAAGTGTATCGAGTCAGTATCTTTCTTTCTCATCAGCTGCTGCTAACGTGTTGCGGAGAGAATGCGTCGTCATGAAGAAAGTGTATCGAGTCAGTATCTTTCTTTCTCATCAGCTGCTGCTAACATGTTGTGGAGAGAATGCGTCGTCATGAAGAAAGTGTATCGAGTCAGTATCTTTCTTTCTCATCAGCTGCTGCTAACGTGTTGTGGAGAGAATGCGTCGTCATGAAGAAAGTGTATCGAGTCAGTATCTTTCTTTCTCATCAGCTGCTGTTAACGTGTTGTGGAGAGAATGCGTCATCATAGAGAAAGTGTATCGAGTCAGTATCTTTCTTTCTCATCAGCTGCTGCTAACGTGTTGTGGAGAGAATGCGTCGTCATGTGTTGTGGAGAGAATGCGTCATCATGAAGAAAGTGTATTGAGTCAGTATCTTTCTTTCTCCTCAGCTGCTGCTAACGTGTTGTGGAGAAAATGCGTCGTCATGTGTTGTGGAGAGAATGCGTCGTCATGAAGAAAGTGTATTGAGTCAGTATCTTTCTTTCTCCTCAGCTGCTGCTAACGTGTTGTGGAGAGAATGCGTCGTCATGAAGAAAGTCCAGCAAGCCATTAATCTTCAGTCTTTTCTTGTATCAGTGACAGGCAATGGTTCGTGCACATGACATGAACAGCAGAAGTTGTGGATAAGTGGTTTTTTATACCTTGGATATGTTTCAGTCGTTCGCCTTGTATGTATCCTTCATTTTTATTTCAGTGTATTTGCTTATTTGTTCCTTGTTTTTATGTTTTATTGATATGTATGCCAGGCTCTGATGGCTTGACCAGCATATTGTTTTTTGCAAAGGTCAGGCTCCCTTTCTTTATTATTTTTTTTTTAACTCACTCAGTACGGCCAGTCCTCTCTTCTCCTCTACACAGACCCCTCGGATGTCCAGTGGGTGTCTGAATGACCCAACCTTTAGCTTCCATCGTCAGAATTGTGGTATTCTTTGTCAACATTCACCTCTTCAGTATAAGAGCCTTCCGCTTGCAATATTTTGATGATGGTAATTGGGCTGAAACGCTGTTAACGTCGTCTCTTTCGCCATTCGTATGGAGAGAGTTAAGTTAATGTTGTGTGTATTTGCCCTGTGGGTTGGGCACTGATAGAATAGACCCACTGCCCTGCCATGCATGTCGTAAGAGGCGACTAAGGCAGGACCACCTCGCCCGAAGGATAAAGGGGTTTGCATAGGGTTAACTACCCTGTCTGTAAAAAAGACCAGTTACAGAAGCATCGACGACAAAGAACCAAAACATTCACCTGGGCAAGGAAGGGTCTCCGTCACGGAGACTTATGAAGCAGCAAGGGACCAACTGGACTGGAATGGCCAGAACAGAGTGCGATGGCGAGGGGTCGTCGATGGCCTATGCTCCACCAGGAGCGATGGGCATAATGAATGAATGAATGAATGTTGTGTGTATAGATCAGTTCCCATGTTTTGACGCTTCCTTGAAACTGACACTGTATTTCTTTTAAACACACACACATGTATATATATATATACATTTTTATATATGTATGTATGTTTATGGTTTGTGCAGGACTACTTCACAATTTTGATCAACAATTACAAGGTAACATATTTATGGATTTATCTAGAAATAATTATAGTTTATTTATTTATTCATTCATTCTTACGTCCTTGGGGGGGTGGGAGAGGGTGTTTACTGCTTCCAGATTGCCATCGTCTGTATGAAAACACTGAGAGAAAGAAAAGTGTATCAGAAATTCGCCAGGAAAGTTGTGAGTTAGAATGTATCCATGAAACATTTAACACATTCAACCCTCGGGAGTTTACAGCCTCAGCAGAATTCCCTGCCTTTTTGATGTGGTAAAAAAAAAATTGGAAAATACAATGAAATCAACCGGTTTTTTCCCTTCCTGTTGACATGTGTTGGCAAAGCTGAACATACTGTAGGAGTTAGTTCCCTTTACTTATGGTTAATGCAGAATAAAAATAAAAAAAATTTTTAAGATAAATTTTTTTTTAAAGTAGAATCATGGAAACTTCTTCTTCTTCTTCTTCTTCTGCGTTCGTGGGCTTCAACTCCCACGTTTACTCGTATATACGCGAGTGGGCTTTTTACGTGTTTGACCGTTTTTACCCTGCCATGTAGGCAGCCATACTCCGCTTTCAGGGGTGTGCATGCTGGGTATGTTCTTGTTTCCATAACCCACCAAACGATGACATGGATTACAGGATCTTTTAACGTGCGTATTTTATCTTATGCTTGCGCATACACACGAAGGGGGTTCAGGCACTGGCAGGTCTGCACATATGTTGACCTGGGAGATCGTAAAAATCTCCACCCTTTACCCACCAGGCGCCATCACCGTGATTCGAACCCGAGACCCTCAGATCGAAAGTCCAATGCTTTAACCATTCGGCTATGGCGCCCGTCGAATCATGGAAACCATTTTAATGAAATGAAATAGCAGTGGCTGGGCAGAGGGTTGAGTGAGTTGGTTGTATGGTCTCAGGCATTGAAGTCATGTCCACGGAGAAGGAATTTTGTTCAATGTCCCGTCACACATATCAGTGATTGAAGACATTTTGTTAAAGTATTTATGAATACATTTGAGTATTATCGGTTAGAAGGGGTGGGAGATGTGAATGAATGGAGGGTTGGGGCAAACAGGGCAAATGAGGGTAAAATTTGAAAAAAAAAAATCTGAATTACAGGAAATTACTTAAAGGGCTTCGTAAAAGAGAAGTTGTTAAACTGACAAGCGAAACAACTGATAACAAATGGTTCGTCTGCAGGGAAAAGCAAGGGAGAAAACTTCACCCGGAGTGAGTTAATGCTTAGAGGCAGACTGGTTAGTAAACGTAGGTTTGAAATCTCTTTCGTCATATGCAATGAATAATGTTTTGAAACTATGATAATTCTTTTAAATGCAGTATGTCAGATCATATTGACGGGCGCAATAGCCGAATGGACTTTTAATCTGAGGGTCCCGGGTTCGAATCTCGGTGACGGCGCCTGGTGGGTAAAGGGTGGAGATTTTTCCGATCTCCCAGGTCAACATATGTGCAGACCTGCTAGTGCCTGAACCCCCTTCGTGTGTATACGCAAGCAAAAGATCAAATACGCACGTTAAAGATCCTGTAATCCATGTCAGCGTTCGGTGGGTTATGGAAACAAGTACATACCCAGCATGCACACCCCCAAAAGCGGAGTATGGCTGCCTACATGGCGGGAAAAAAAAACGGTCATACACGTAAAAGCCCACTGGCGTATATGCGAGTGAACGTGGGAGTTGCAGCCCACGAACAAAGAGGAAGAAGGAGGAGATCATATTGAAAGGTTCTCTTCTTTATGAAACTTGTTATTGAATGTTTTCAGATCTGGCCAGCAGCTCAAGCTATCAACTTCTTTTTCATGCCACTGCAGCACAGGTATGTTGAATGAAGGTGGGAGTGAAACCAGCCTCAGTGCTTTACCTGTCATATCTAACTTCTTTTTCATGCCACTGCAGCACAGGTATGTTGTATGAAGGTGGGAGTGAAACCAGCCTCGGTGCTTTACCTGTCATATCTAACTTCTTTTTCATGCCACTGCAGCACAGGTATGTTGAATGAAGGTGGGACTGAAACCAGCCTCGGTGCTTTACCTGTCATATCTAACTTCTTTTTCATGCCACTGCAGCACAGGTATGTTGAATGAAGGTGGGACTGAAACCAGCCTCAGTGCTTTACCTGTCATATCTAACTTCTTTTTCATGCCACTGCAGCACAGGTATGTTGTATGAAGGTGGGACTGAAACCAGCCTCAGTGCTTTACCTGTCATATCTAACTTCTTTTTCATGCCACTGCAGCACAGGTATGTTGTATGAAGGTGGGACTGAAACCAGCCTCAGTGCTTTACCTGTCATATCTAACTTCTTTTTCATGCCACTGCAGCACAGGTATGTTGTATGAAGGTGGGAGTGAAACCAGCCTCAGTGCTTTACCTGTCATATCTAACTTCTTTTTCATGCCACTGCAGCACAGGTATGTTGTATGAAGGTGGGAGTGAAACCAGCCTCAGTGCTTTACCTGTCATATCTAACTTCTTTTTCATGCCACTGCAGCACAGGTATGTTGTATGAAGGTGGGAGTGAAACCAGCCTCAGTGCTTTACCTGTCATATCTAACTTCTTTTTCATGCCACTGCAGCACAGGTATGTTGTATGAAGGTGGGACTGAAACCAGCCTCAGTGCTTTACCTGTCATATCTAACTTCTTTTTCATGCCACTGCAGCACAGGTATGTTGTATGAAGGTGGGACTGAAACCAGCCTCAGTGCTTTACCTGTCATATCTAACTTCTTTTTCATGCCACTGCAGCACAGGTATGTTGAATGAAGGTGGGAGTGAAACCAGCCTCAGTGCTTTACCTGTCATATCTAACTTCTTTTTCATGCCACTGCAGCACAGGTATGTTGTATGAAGGTGGGAGTGAAACCAGCCTCAGTGCTTTACCTGTCATATCCAACTTCTTTTTCATGCCACTGCAGCACAGGTATGTTGTATGAAGGTGGGAGTGAAACCAGCCTCAGTGCTTTACCTGTCATATCTAACTTCTTTTTCATGCCACTGCAGCACAGGTATGTTGTATGAAGGTGGGAGTGAAACCAGCCTCAGTGCTTTACCTGTCATATCCAACTTCTTTTTCATGCCACTGCAGCACAGGTATGTTGTATGAAGGTGGGAGTGAAACCAGCCTCAGTGCTTTACCTGTCATATCTAACTTCTTTTTCATGCCACTGCAGCACAGGTATGTTGAATAAAGGTGGGAGTGAAACCAGCCTCAGGTGCTTTACCTGTCATATCTAACTTCTTTTTCATGCCACTGCAGCACAGGTATGTTGAATGAAGGTGGGACTGAAACCAGCCTCAGTGCTTTACCTGTCATATCTAACTTCTTTTTCATGCCACTGCAGCACAGGTATGTTGTATGAAGGTGGGACTGAAACCAGCCTCAGTGCTTTACCTGTCATATCTAACTTCTTTTTCATGCCACTGCAGCACAGGTATGTTGTATGAAGGTGGGAGTGAAACCAGCCTCAGTGCTTTACCTGTCATATCTAACTTCTTTTTCATGCCACTGCAGCACAGGTATGTTGTATGAAGGTGGGAGTGAAACCAGCCTCGGTGCTTTACCTGTCATATCTAACTTCTTTTTCATGCCACTGCAGCACAGGTATGTTGTATGAAGGTGGGACTGAAACCAGCCTCAGTGCTTTACCTGTCATATCTAACTTCTTTTTCATGCCACTGCAGCACAGGTATGTTGTATGAAGGTGGGACTGAAACCAGCCTCAGTGCTTTACCTGTCATATCTAACTTCTTTTTCATGCCACTGCAGCACAGGTATGTTGTATGAAGGTGGGAGTGAAACCAGCCTCAGTGCTTTACCTGTCATATCTAACTTCTTTTTCATGCCACTGCAGCACAGGTATGTTGTATGAAGGTGGGACTGAAACCAGCCTCAGTGCTTTACCTGTCATATCTAACTTCTTTTTCATGCCACTGCAGCACAGGTATGTTGTATGAAGGTGGGAGTGAAACCAGCCTCAGTGCTTTACCTGTCATATCTAACTTCTTTTTCATGCCACTGCAGCACAGGTATGTTGTATGAAGGTGGGAGTGAAACCAGCCTCGGTGCTTTACCTGTCATATCTAACTTCTTTTTCATGCCACTGCAGCACAGGTATGTTGTATGAAGGTGGGAGTGAAACCAGCCTCAGTGCTTTACCTGTCATATCTATCTGTTGACTGACACCAGAAAAAAGAGGGGAGGGGTTACAGTATGTGTAGAAAGCATACTTCAGTTCCAATAATGAAATCCAGTTATACACAAAAATCTTGCATTTGTGATGGTGCCTTAATGATTTTGACATGAAAGCAGTATAGCCTTTAGATGTTCGTTTGTACAGAACTGATAAGATTTAGCAGTAATGATAGATATGTAATGACACCTTTTTTTTTCTCTTGTTTTAGAAGTATACCATTTTTCTCTTTTATTCAGGTATGGGTGGTTGTCTTTTATTTTTCTCTTTTAAACGATATTCCAGTTGTGTGCAAAGCCATCTGTGGAGCATACCTTCAACGCCATTTCTTCATCTTGACAGAAAGCAAACTATCAGTCTTTGATTAACAAATAGTAAAGAGTGGTAACTCTCTCCATTACGCAAGGTACACAACTTCAAGTCAGTGATGCTTACGCTACCGATTCAGTTAGCTCACAGGTAAATAATAGGTACATTGGAACAAACCCAGACACTTCCTCAAAAAAGGAAGCGCCGGGCCTGTCCTTAAACCAATCATTTGACATGAGCAGAACAGCAAACATATATATGTTGTTTTTTTCATAAAAAAAACAAAACAATAGTAAACAAACAAACAGATTATAAAAAAAAAAAAAATCACAATATTCGCTTAAAAATGTAATTGATAATCATTACATAGTAATTATAAGTATGTTGTATGTTGAAAGACACGAACATTGCACATTGCCTATTGCACATTCATCCTGCACACTGTCACACATTATTGAGCAAATGATATCTAAGAAATTTAAACAAAGAGCAACCTATTATGCATGTACTTTCACATGTACTCGCATGCACGCACGCACGCACGCACACACACACACACACACACACGTGCGCACGCACATACACATACACACGCACAAAACATACACACATATTGTGACACATGCACACATACATAGTTCTCAGGAATTTAGAAGGTGGATTGAGTGTGGTATAGAGATAGACACATGTTAATTTCCCCAACACTTGTCAGCTTTATCTTTGCCCATCTGTTCTTTTCAATTTTTTTGTTTTCTTCTTTTTATTTTGGGTCCACCAGTTATCGGGTAATTCATCATGCATTTTCCCTTTGTCTGTATGTTGCTTTATCTGTGCTTTCAGGGTTCTGTTTGTGAACTTTGTGGCACTGGGATGGAACACGTTCCTGGCATGGATCACAGAAGGAAAGGAAAAAGCTGAACAGAACTGATGATACAAATTGTGTGAATATCAGTATAGCTGTAGATACACACACACACAGAGAAAGTGTGAACAGAACTGAAGATACAAACTGTACAAATTGTGTGAACAGGACCGTCAATGAAAAAAAAAGGTGAACAGAAATGAAGATACAAATTGTGTGAATAGAGCTGTAGTTTTGTTTTTTTTTGTGTTTGTTGTTGTTGTTTTATTTTGTTTTGTTTTGTTTTTTTAAATGTGAACAGAATTGAAGATACAAACTGTTCAAATTGTATGAACTAGTCTTGTCAATGAAAAAGTGTGTGCACTGACTTGTCAATGAAAAAAAGATGTGTGAACAGGACTGTCAGTGAAAAAAAAGATGTGTGAACAGAAATGAAAATAAAAAAATTGAATCAACTGTCCTTTGAACAAACAGATGAAGGTCAATACAAACTGTCTGGACCGAAAGAAGATAACCATTTTTTGTTTTGAATTGTCTGAGCAGAAGGGGTGACCCACCCAAATTGTGTGATCATCCAATTTCGTTCATGTAAAAAGATGTTGAATGAAAGTACTTTTTTGCCACCACTACTACAAAATGCAGTGTGAACAGGATTAAGTAAAGATACAAATCAAACAAACAGGTGTGAAGTAAAACTGCATGAAAAAATGAGCACACAATTGTTTTAACTTGTGATAGGAAATGTTTACATTTCACAGTGATTTTTCTCTTCATTTAGTATCTGAACAACTACTTTCAATGAATGTGAGGCCAACCATGTAATTTCTTTTCTGTGACTTCCACAGATCACAGATGTTGGAGTATAACTGGATATTTAAAAAAGAAAACCAAAATAACTTATCTATTTTTTGTTCACTGAGGGAGAAGCTCCAATAACTGTGTTCAGTATGTGGAAAAATAGGAAGAACCATGTTTGGTGGAGGTTTGCTAAACAGAGAACTAGTTATCTCTATGACTTTTTTTTTTCCATGTTTATAAATGAATTAAATATGACTTATCTGCCATTTCTTCGTGGTATCCCTTTTCCTTTCTTGTCGTACAAAAGATCTCTTTTCCATGGAAGTGCTTTTCAAAAAAAATATCAAAAATTCTTAATCAGGTTGTTTGGTTGTAAATTTTCAGAAGGAAAAATGCTGGCATACACGCATGTGCACGCAACTTCTAACAGTGCCGTGAAATGATTACAGAACTGTTTACTGTACCTGTAACTCTCTATTACCTGCTTCATCCATTCAGTCCCTTCAGCACATACAAAACTCTGCTGCCCGACTAGAAAGAAAAGACCTGAGCACATCACTCCTCTTTTGCATTATCTCCTTTGGTTCCGTCTCACACAGTACAAGATAAGCACTCTATGTTATAAATGTATTCACAAATCTGCCCCTTCCGGTCTCTTTGGCTGCCTTTACCACTACACCCCATGTCGCTGCCTACAATCGGCTTCAGATCCACTCCAGGCACAACAGGCAAGTGGTTAAAGCGTTGGACTTTCAATCTGAGGGTCCCAGGTTCGAATCTCGATTATGCCGCCTGGTGGGTAAAGGGTGGAGATTTTTCCGATCTCCCAGGTCAGTATATGTGCAGACCTGCTAGTGCCTGAAACCCCCCCTTTGTGTGTATATGCAAGCAGAAGATCAAATACGCACGTTAAAGATCCTGTAATCCATGTCATCCAGAATCGGTGTAATTATTAACTCATTCTATACTGCCCGATTACTTCCTTCATTATACTCTCTGTACTGGCCGTTTATGTTACAAGAAAAACATCTGAACAAAGAATGCAATTTCATACAGCTGTGAAATTTTGTGATGATATAAAAAATAGAATGGACCAACATTTCGCAAAGTTTCAAAGCAGTCAATTGACTGATTTACCATATTTTGAAAAAAATATGTTTCACAACTGACATAAAGGGGGCGAGTTTCTCTCATATAACAAATTTTTAAAATGTAGTCTTTTGTAACCACAGGCACTTCCTAATTGTAGCAGTTGAATGGACAAACGCTTATGCACAGTGGATATCCACTTTCAAATCAGTTTGCATTTGACTTTGAGCCACAGTATTTGCTGAATTCAACAGAGACGCCATCTTGTTTAGTGAGCGAGCGAGAAGGGTGACTGTACGCTCGCATGTATTGTACTCAAACAAAGGCATTTTCAGCCACAATAAAAGTACAGGTGCACTTTTGGGTGACTGTAGAACAAAGCTGTGCCGTTTAGTTTCACACAAAACTGTTTAACCTATGTACTACGAATTTTTAAACTCACAGTACGCAGTAGCGTACCATAGTCATGAAGCGTGTGCATAAGGTACGCTATAGTCAACTTTGCGTCCTTATGCATTTTGTGTATTTGTGGCACCGAGGTATCTTAACAGATATCCTCATAAACGTTGTGTAAACTCCATTCTGATACTCGTTCACATCCCTTCTGTCAGAGCATTACAAATTGTCTTTATAAGCATTGTTACATGCGTTTAACTGTTGCTGCCCTTCCGTTTGATTTGCTCTATTCATGTTAACCATTGGTACTAGTCATGTTGGGCGTTATGTTCATTGATTTACACATTTTTCTGAACAGCATTTGGATGCATGTCATGGATCCAAAAAAGGTTTGGGGTATATTATGTACTAAGCTTTTTTTCATTCCCACATTTTGTCTTCCAAGCTTTTACATCATTTTCAACATGAAATTTTTCGTGGCTGTCAACCTATTGGGGCTTCATGTAGCTGAAAAGTGGCTTTGTTGAACAGATGTGGACAGAAAACAGGGCTTTCCCCAAGCTCTACAGGTAAATCTGGGAATGAGAGATCAAACTGTTTTAATTTAGGCGAGATGGTAAATGGAGATCTCGTGTGTAGCATCTCTTGGCGCACTAATTCATAAACTAATAGTGTTCAGGCAGTTACCTTGTGCAGTTTAAAGCAACTTGGTTGATCAATGGCCCCTTTGTGGAGAATGTTCCTGAACATTTCATTGTTGAAATAAAATTCAATGATATGCATGCAATAGAAGGTAGCGTAGCTGTAGTTTAAAATGTTTTTAAGGTCCGCTTTCATATGCCTGCACTTTGTTGTGGCTGTCAAGGAGTCACTATTCACAATGCAAAATCCGTCCCCACTTTAAAAATAACCAGTTGAACCAATCATTCCAAGTGTTCCTTGAGTGACTACTGCAAATAATTATATAGCAAGGTTAATCGAGGTGGTTTTAAGAACTATCTTTCCACAGAAAATTCTTTGCATCAAGTACAAATCTAGTGTCAAGTCTCAAATTATTAAAATAGCCATGAACTGATGCTTTGTTTTTTTCCATTCAAGTATGTGAGAAACACATGAAATGCATTCTCAGGGTGCACTTTCATCTCACTGCACATGTACACATGCATTACTATTGTGCATGCAAGATTTGTTTTCACATCACCTGTAAGACGTAAGTGTATGCATGCTCAATATTAACTGCATGTAGAAAATTCGGTTGGCTGAACATTGCTTTCAAATATTTCTCGTCAAGATCACGCATACCCACTGCGTTTTGTTTTGTGGTCAGGTGGAAGAGTGGTTTACACGCACATTGATTACTTTCAACAGTGTGTGTGGTCACCAAAACTATGCCAGTGCATAACTGAACATTTTTAAACTGTGGGAGTAGATGGATGTGCATGTGAATTAAACTGTGCAAGTGCACAGGGGCATTTCCCCGTTCCTTCAACTCAGGCTGCAAGAGTGTGCCTGGAGTTAGTAAAATCATCATGCTGCCAGCAAGCTACTAACTCAAGCACATAACTGGATTCTTTCACTGTCAAGACTTGCCCCACCACTGTCCACAAGTATTTTCTGGGCCACATCATGAGCTCAGATTATTCTTCAACAGGCAAAAGAAATAAAATATCACTGCAGCAATGTCAGTGAATTGCTTTAGCTAATTCAAGTCTGGCTTGACACTGTTGGCAAATGTAACCCGACAGATCAGCAGTTGTGCGAATGTGCATGGGGGTATTGTTTTCAGTGCAGGTCTGCATGTGTAAGCGAGTATGCGCACACGCGTGTCAGTGCGTTTTAGTGGCGTGTGCAAGCATGCATTTATGTGCATGGTAAAAGGCGTTTGCACATCTGTCAGTGTGCGTTTGTGTGTCCATCTGTGTATTTGCGTTGTGTGTGCGTGAATGATAAAAGCAACGGTGATCATGAAATGTACTGGCGTCCAAATTACAGGCCACACATGTTTGGTAAACCAAACGATCAATGGGTGCCACACCAGTGAAGTGAGCCACACCAATGGCCGAAATCAATGTTTTGAAAGTTCATCTTCGGTGACAAACGTGTGCGGCGCTTCTTAGCATTTGCTGTGTGTGCGCGCATTTATGGTTTCAGAGTCAGCAAAATTGTATTTTTCTTGGCTTTTAACGCTGTAGTCCGGGGGCCCAAATTGTAGAAACTACGGAAGAATCATGCACTAGGCAGGTCCGACTGATCTGCAATTGAAGGAAAATTCCAACTGCCAGTGTTTGTTCAGTGCAGACTAGTTAAGTCCATTTATCTTCAAATGACATTGAATAGCATCCCAGGCCTAAACTGACACCATTGCAGTAATATTTGTGCTCTTGATTTTAAACAGTTCAGAGAAAAAAAGGAAAAAAAGTAAAATGCAAAGATACTATGATGTGGAGGTTTGCAGCAGTTCATGGTTTTTGCACATACCCATGACCTTAGAGTTTTGACAGGGAGACAGTGTGTGCTAGTGTCATGTGACAAACTTTTTTCTTTCTCTTAATTGGATGTAAATTCTGATTCAGTCCCAATTTGTGCAACCAGTTCAAAACCATCTTGAAAGCCCCTGCTCAATGCCTGCATCTGATAAAGTGAAATACTTTTTGCATCGGACCTGTCATCCAAACTAGACAGTGACCCAACCAATTTACAAAAATCTAAGTTTGAAGAGGGGTGTGGGGGTTTGCAATATTTAGACCTACTTGCATGAAGGAGCTTTGTGGATGAGAAGAGGCAAGGAAGATAATTCAATCAAAAGTGTACAAACAGTATATTAATAAAATCACTGACCACACAAGATGGATCTCATCTTTCCTGAACTGAAGATTTTATTTTGCCCTTTGCACAAAAAAAAGAATTTCCTAAAAATGTTAACCTTTTTTTCTTCGGAACTCTTTCCTGTGTAGTTTGGACTGCAAAAGCCAAACAGACAAAGAAATCAGAATGGAACATGCCTGTCGTTTTAAAAGCAGCACACCTAAGGATGAATCATTTCCAGGTACAACAGGGCATGAGCTACTGCCTCGACATGAACAGTTCAGGGGGGTCTGTGTGGCAGACAAGGGTTCCAGTAAACATCACTTTTTCTTGGCAGCAGCCTTGGTCACCTTCCCAGTGACATCAGCCTTCTCCACGGACTTGATGACACCAACAGCCACGGTCTGCTTCATGTCACGCACAGCGAAGCGGCCCAGGGGTGGGTACTCGGAGAAAGCTTCCACACACATGGGCTTGCTGGGCGTCAGGTCAACCATGGCAGCATCACCAGTCTTCACGCATTTGGGGTTGTCTTCCAGCTTCTTTCCAGAGCGCCTGTCACACTTCTCTTTGATCTCGGTGAACTTGCAGGCAATGTGAGCAGTGTGGCAATCCAGCACTGGGGCATACCCACTGTGGATCTCACCAGGATGGTTCAAGATGATGACCTGGTTAAAAAAAAAAGAAAAGAAAAAAAAGTTTACCCAGATTGGTTGACAAAATGCTTTCTTCTTAAGGTCACTACTGATAATCCCCCCCCCCCCAAAAAATTGACTTCTTTTTGTCACTGCCATGCCAAGTGTAACAAGTACTAGAGCTTTGTATGCAAGATCCATGCTTCAGTTTCTCTTGTGATCCTTCACAACTGGAAAGAAAAGTTCCAAATTGATGGAAATCAGTACAAAATTCTCTACAATTCACCCAGGAATTCGAGTGAACATTTTGGGACCTGTCAGACTAACTTCTGCACATATAGGAAATTTTCTTTTTTGTCAGCATGTGCACACACCTGGGCATAGAAGGTCTTGGCTCCCTTTGGTGGATCATTCTTGCTGTCTCCGGCCACATTGCCACGACGGATGTCCTTCACAGAGATGTTCTTCACGTTGAATCCAACGTTGTCACCAGGCACAGCTTCCGTCAGAGCCTCGTGATGCATCTCCACAGATTTCACCTGTACCAAACCAACAATACCCAGACTATTACAAAGAAGCAGAATGATAAAGCATTAATCTAACCAAAACTCTCCAATGTACTTTATGCATGCTGGGTATTACAGGTAGCCCGTAAGTATTAGAAAGTCAAGAACTTTTGCTTGTTGGAAAGTCCAACTCTTCAACCACTCGGCCATTGTGCCCGTCTAATTTCTTGTACCCACTTCGAAAATATATTGAAATTACCTGCACAAAGGAGTTTTATAACCCACTTCTGCATACACTACCTACACTTTGAAAACAAAGGTGACTTTTTCATCAGTTAACATTTAATTGCGCAATAGAAAAATGCAGCAAAAATACTTTACTCTGATTTTTCACTTTTACATAGCTGTTAGTACCACTGCTGTTCTCTACTTTCACATAATCAAATATGAAGGGCAGTATCCTGTACTGCTGCATCACTGTAAATATTGATAAGTTCTGCATGTTCATCTTAAGTATAGCCAAAACTAAATTCACTAGTGGGTCACAGTTAAGGGGGGACTTGGCGTGCATTTTTGATGAAAAATCACCAGTAAATGTGTTTTGGGGTTTTTGTAAATTTTGAAAGAATAATATATCTACAAACACTTTTTGGGTGTCTTTTGCTTTAATTTTGCATAAAAGTGTGTGTAATTGTACTTTTTTTTAATGTAGGTGGCCTCAAATATTTATCGGAATTTGAAGTCGAATCACAAAAATCGCTATCTTCAGACCCTAGCAACCACCACTTTCGTTTTACCAATTGAGGTGTGTGACCGCTCGTTTGAAAGCTAAACATGCGCTCTTTCCGGTCAACCTAATTTCATATGCAAACAACCTCAGTGCGAGAGCTCCGCGAAGCACGAAATGGCTCACCCAACAACAGTGTATAAACCGGTGATTGGGCCTAAGCTGTCACGAGGGTAAATCCATGATTCTGATTGGCCGAAACTCCAGTCATCCGCCATCTTTGTTCATAGCGTCTGTTTCGAAGTGAGCGAACTAGGACATTCATTTTGTCAGTTTTAGGCACAGTTTTGCTTTTTTACAATGCCAAGAAAGTTTGGAACGAGGTTTAGAGTACTCCATAAGTTTGGTACAAAGAATAGAAAAGGGAAATGTGGAAAAGCCAGCCACCAATCACAGCAAACTGAGGTCGAATCGACAACCTGTGAGCCGACTCCATCAACGTCGTCTGCTATGGAATACCCGTCCTCTACTTCAAAGAAAAAAAAAAAGGACTTTCTAAAAAAAGAAGGCAGTGTCTGATTCTAGTGAAGAAGTAGATGAGTCTGGACCCAGCAAAAAACAAAGACTGGAAGAGGAAGCTGTAGAAGAAGTGAGAAGTGACGATCTCAACATCATCATGAACCTGAGCTGCCTTCAGTCTCTCATCGATTCCAGTGGTGCATTGTGTCCAGAATGCAAAAAACCGGTAAGTCGATCGTTGATTTCTTTGTTTATTTTTCGTTTTCTTTATCATTCATACTTCTTCCTGGTCCTTGTGAAGTGTGAGAGGAGAGATAGATTGTGGTGTGAGGGGGTGAGTGGGGGGCTGTGTGTGTGTCGTAGGGTGTGTGCGAGAGGTAGTGTGTTTATTCAATCATGTGTGTGTGTTCCAGGTTGTGTTTATTCAGTGTGTGTGTGTGGCTGCTGAGTGTGTTCAGTGTATTAGTGTGTGTTTCAGGTTATGTGTTTATTCATAGTGTGTTTGTGTGTGTGATTATTCTGTGTTTGAATATGTTTCAGGTTATGGGTTTGTTCATTGTGTATGTGTATGAGATGTGTATATTCCATGTGTGTGTTTCAGGTTGTGTTTGTTCAGTGTGTGTGTGTGTGTGTGTGTAAGACTGCTTGTACAGATGTGTGTATATGTTACAAATGTATGAAGCTGTGCAAAAAAAAAATTGTACTGTAATGTATCATGTGTTTCAGAGCCTGAGGGTGACTGAGGGAGGTCAACAAAGGGTCCTCGGCCCTGCTGGATGTGATGCTGGAACTGGAGCTTGTGGGAGGAAGCACTCTGGGTGACTTTGTTTTGAAAGAGGACACTGCCAGGGTGGTGAAATCCAGCAGAAAATCATCAGAAAAGGAGAAAGAGAAGAGAAAGAAAATAGAGATGGTGCGACGCATGGAACACCAGGAAAGACAAGAAAGAGAAGGGGAGGTGTATGGGCCTGGGCAGTTTTGAGTGTTTGATTTCCAATGCCACATAGAAAAAACTGTACAGAATGTCTTGATAAGGTATCATACTTGATAATTATTGGAAAATGATAGTAATACTATTGAAAATTGTTCCTTTCATTTGTCCACCTTAAATTCTATCTTTGGAGTCAAATTTCTCAAAACGACTTTTTATTCCATACGTATGTACTGCCCTCTAACTGTAGCTAAGTCTACATCAGCTCCTCCTTTACTGTACAAGTTCTACAACAGCTATTGCCTTGAAATTTTGCATATAGATGGAAAAATGGCTTCTGAGTGCAATGAAACCATTAGAAAGTATGGATCTTGGACAGTTTTAGTGTTATATTAGGTTAAAAATAATTATTTACATTTGTCAATTTTCTCCATAGTCTTGGCGATGGTATTTACATTTATGTACATTTATACATACTAATTTATGTCTATTGCACTCTTCTATTCATGTCCTTTGTATTGATTATGATTTTAGCTTCAATACTACCTAACTTTGCAAACTGTAGAGGAGGAGCAGACGTACTCGTTTTCGACAGCACAAAAACAAGAAAAAAAATCATAAAATTATTTCTATGTAACATGAACATTTGAAACTTTGTATTCTAGCTCCAAATCCACTTTGCTGTCTATGTGCAAAATTTTATGGCAATAGCTTTAGTAGAAGTCGAGATACAAAAATACTAGAAAAATGCACGCCAAGTCCCCCCTTAAGTATGTGTAATTAAATGCAAGAAAAAAAACTGGGGCACAAGGTCATGGCACTGTTACCAGGCATGCCAAACGAGAACGAGTCAAGCTTATTAACAGAAAACATTTACACACAGCATACCTCAGTGGTGATCTGGGGTGGGGCAAATGTGACCACCATGCCAGGCTTCAGAACACCAGTCTCCACACGGCCAACGGGCACTGTGCCAATACCTGTGAAACAAAAACATACATTTTGGTGTGTTTTTCTTAGTAATGTGTGAACATTCTTCAACATAGATTAAAGATGAGACAAAAGGAAATTTCCCGCCTAAAATGTTTCATCTGACATACCATGACCCAGACTCGACAGGCATCCGAAGTCCACTACTACCCTGCTGAAGGACAAAAAACCCAAAAAAAACAAACCAAAAAAAGGCAAGGCCTTCAAGACTCACTTGTGATAAATTACGTCCCCTAGCATTAATTATAATTTCCCTTTTTTCTGCACCAAAACGTTTGCAAAATAAATAAAAATTCCATGCTTAGCAAAAGAAGTTCCTGTTTGAACAAAAAATGACTTCTCTAGTTGTGTCAGAATAAGAGGTCAAAGTGCCAAGTTTAGAGAATACAAAAAATATAAATATAACAGTAAATGCAGTTTGCATATAATTAGGTTTTTTTTGGGTGCCCATCCCAGGTGCAAGATGACTGGAAAGAACTGAATTTTTCCTATTTTTATGCCAAATTTGATGTCAACTGACTATTTGCAGAGAAAATGTCAATGTTAAAGTTTACCACGGACACACACACGAACCGAACACTGGTTAAAACATTCTGTTTACACAAGCGAGTCAAAAAAGTAGATGCATCCAGTTACCTGCCCCCCAGAAAACCAACTCCCCAGAATCTAAACAAAAGGTATAATTAAATGAATCTTTCCTACATTTTGTCAGACCAAAAAAATCAGAACAGTTTTATTGATGCACACAAACTTGTACCTCCAATCTTGTAGACGTCCTGCAGAGGCAGACGGAGGGGCTTGTCAACGGGACGCTGAGGAGGGGCGATGCTATCAAGGGCCTGGAGGAGGGTTTTTCCAGAGAAACTGCCATCCTTGCGTTCAATGTTCCATCCCTTGAACCACTTCATGTTGTCACTCTCCTCCAGCATGTTGTCTCCGTGCCAGCCAGAGATGGGGACAAAAGCCACAGCCTTTGGGACGTACCCGATCTTCTTGATGTAAGTGCTCACCTCTTTCTCGATCTCATTGAAACGTTCCTGTAGACATAACAGCATTCAGACAATTCTAGAACCTGCTTGTACTAACAATTTCAGCATAAAATCAGAGACAGCAACTCTATGCCAAAAGGAAATTTCACCCGAAACAAAAAAGGGGGAGTTCGTATTATACTCCCCGTTTGGTTAAACATACATACCATGTCAAACTGATGCAAACTAGGCCTACAAGTTTGCTCTTCTGAGCCAAAATTTATTGCAATTCAGTGAAACATTTCACCATTAGATCACTGTCTCCTAGCCAATGATTCCAATGGCCAGCAAAGAAATGTCCCATTAAGCACAGCAAGAACTGTGCGGACAGATGGGCAAGCCTTAGTTTGACATGGCAAGCATATTTACCAAAACTTGAGTATAATACGAACTCCCCATTTTGGCATCATATACTGTACCACATCAAACTGATGCAGAACTCAAAGGAAACAGAGGATGGCACTGCCTTTTGCAAATAAAACCATTACCACTAAAGTGTGTCTGGTGATCACTTTTATTTCAACAACCATCAACTTACACACTTCATATTAGTTATTCTGAAAATAAGAGTAATGACCGTCATTCAATGTTCTGATTTTTTGTATTTCATGGGGAATTCCTGGTGATCAAACACTTTCTTGCACTCATTTATTAAAAGTACCCTGTTGTTAGGCGCACAGTTTCTCCAAGCCGTTGCTGCCATTTTTGCATCCTAACGACATGATTCAAAAAGCTGGTCGGCACCAGCAATGTCAGGCAGTAGTTTTATAATCCATTCTAAAATTAAAAGAGCTTCCATTTTATACCAAGGATGTATTCAAAACTTATTGCCAGTTCTGAGAAATATATGCGTGTAAAGTGTATATATATATATATAAAAAAAATAATTTAAAAAAAATAAATAATTTTTTTTTTTTTTTTTTTTAAAGCACAACTCGCCTATCAACACTACAGTCGCAATATGCTGGGTTTTTATTTTTATGCATACAGGGAAAGGAAATTTTGTTTTCTCCGCATAGGCAATTTTTATCGTTACTGTTTAACTTTGAAGTCATAATTGGACACAAAACAACACCAAAGAATCGACAGAAAGAAAATGCGAAAAAAAAACTTAGCCGTATGAAGTGCACAGGAACAGGTGTCAAGATGGCTGCCGGAAAAAGAGGGCGCAAGCCAGGGGAACAAAGGAGAGGTTACCTACTTCCGTAGTACGTTTCCTCCGCATCGGCGGATAGTAGTTTACACAGGACAGGAATGTCGGACCCCTGCCGGAGTCTGCACTAGTTTGGTCACGGTGAAAGGAAATTTTCTATCTAAAATTATGTTGAAATAACATACTTACCGTGACCCAACTAGCCCCTGCCGGAGTCTGCACTAGTTGGGTCACAGTAAAGTATGTAATTAAACTACAAATACTTTACTGTGAAACTACTACCCGCCTATGTGGAGAAAGTGAAAGTAGATATGACCGATTACCCTCCTTTTGGATCCCTGACTGGCTTCCTCTTTTTCCGGCAGCCATCCCGACTCCTGATCCTGTGTTCTTCATACAGGTAAATTTTATCACATTTTCTATCAATTCTTTGACACTCGTGTTTTGTGTCTGATGAAGACTTAACAGTCACTAATTTTCTTAACTCGTTTGGACAATCGAGCTAGAATTATTGCACAATCGCCCTCTACCTCGGGTAAAGGGTGATGAATAGGTACAGTATTTGGGACAGAAATTAAGCCTTGTGGCCTTGGTAAGTTTGAACAAGAATGGAAATCTAACTTGGCAAAAACACTGCTATAATCAAACACTAGCCAGGATAAGTCTGGATGTCTCTGCTACTCTGGTCATGGTTGGGTTCGACCAACAAATTGAAACTGGATAAAATTAGTCCTGATCTATCAACATTTTATATTACTTACTTGGCTGTAATTACAGCTGTCCATCTTGTTGACACCGATGATCAGCTGCTTCACACCCAGAGTGTAGGAGAGCAGAGCATGTTCACGGGTCTGACCCTCCTTGGAGATGCCAGCCTCAAACTCGCCCACACCAGCAGCCACAATCAGAACAGCACAGTCAGCCTGTACACAAGAGGCAAATTATATATGGAGGTAAAGACTCATCTTGCAATGAAACCAAATAACAGGATGTAAATCAAGGTAAACACTCATCTTGATTAGTTTAGGATACATCTTACAATGAAACCAAATATCGGGATGTAAATCTTTCAAAATTCTCCACAGTCCCAAGTTCATGACAAGTCTGAAGAATGTATGATTAATGAAACTGCACAAGAGACAGCACATATAAAATCTGAGTACATTGTACCTTCACCTCCCTTACATAAAATGTTTATTACTAAGCATAAAATTGAGAGAAATTGTAATTAAAAGGAAATTTTCTAGCCCTCAAAATCCTTGCCATAAATCAAATACCTGTGAAGTTCCAGTAATCATGTTCTTGATGAAATCACGATGACCAGGGGCATCGATGATAGTGACATAGTACTTGGCAGTCTCGAACTTCCACAGAGCAATGTCAATGGTGATACCACGTTCACGCTCTGCCTTCAGCTTGTCCAACACCCAGGCATACTTGAAGGAACCCTTGCCCATCTGTACAAATATAAAATTGTATGATAGGCCGAGTGCTTTGGAAAGTACTTCAACACTTTTTACATTCATGATCACAAAATTTAGTGTTGGTGCAAGCAAACTCCATAGCTCACCGAGCTTTAAATACTTATTTGCAAAGCACAGCCATGTTGTATGTAAGATGCAAGTAAATGTTTTTAAGATAACCCCCTCCCAAAATCTTAATGGCGGGTTTGAACACCTGAACATTTTACAGGTGTAAACCCAACACCCTGCCCCCCAAAATCTTCATGGCTGGTATGAACACCCGAATTCATTTTCAACTTAGACAAGCACATATAGCCAAATCAAGGCCGAGGACACTTCAATCTCAAAGAATTTCATGATATTTTATGATTCCTTCTTGAGACATCACAAAAACAATTTGAAAGCTATTCCTACAAGGTTTTAAAGTACTCGGAAATGACATTCCACAGGCTTTGATGCTGTTGGGTTGTCTGAATAGTTAATCACTGTCAGGCTTCTAAGAAACAATGCAAAAGGAAATTTTCTATCTAAAATTACGTTTAAATAACATACTTACCGTGACCCAACTAGTGCAGACTCCGGCAGGGGTCTGACATTCCTGTCCTGTGCAAACTACTATCCGCCTATGCGGAGCAGACAAAACTACGGCCGATAACCTCCCAGAAGTAGGTAACCTCCCCTTTATCCCGCTGGTTATCGCGCAAAAAGTACTTTAAGCATTTTTTCATACTAACCTCCTGGGCTTCTTTCTCGAACTTCTCGATGACACGCTTGTCAATGCCACCACACTTGTAGATCAGATGGCCAGTGGTGGTGGATTTTCCAGAGTCCACATGGCCAATCACCACGATGTTGATGTGAATTTTACCCTCCTTACCCATTTTTCTTTATTTGGTTTCAAGTGACGTCACTGTAAGAGAAAAGTTAACATTTACAATAGTACACAATACATATGCATAAGCTTTACCTCAAATGTGCAATGGAACAAGTGGATGATAATCTGGTCAAAACTGTCCTTACCAAAATGGGCCATGGATGACCCAAGCTACCAAAATGGTGTCACTACATAAAATGCAGTAATGGGTAATACTAACAAGGGCATAAATGATGCCTTTGCAATACTGGTATGTCAACCTGCTGACATGAGCAACAATCGAAATTATATGCACCAAACTCTACAGAAACTATTGTCACACATCCCGCTGTTGGTCATGCCACTCATCGGTCAAGCCAGTGACAACTCGCAAAAAAGGGGCTCTTTCCAGTTTCCCTTTTTTTTTTTTTTTTTTTAAACTTCCCAATAACTTCAGCATTTCTACTTAGTTTTCCTGAACACGAGCAAGCCCAAAAGTCAAGACGATCACCCATAAGTCAAGACAAGCAAGCCCATCCAGTCAGTTTTGATGTCTTCCTATTTTAATCATAAGGCCAATTGAACCAACAGAATGCCTTCATAGTTACTATAAATCAATGCCGATTTTCGCAATCTTAAACCAATATGGAATAGTACTCACCAACTTAACCCATAAAGATATTCTACTAATGTTAAGTTTGGTTGACTCAATCCGAAATCTGAAGCAGGTGCGAAGCAGTTTGATATTTGTTACAAAACGTTATTTCTTTATATCCCTTCGAATCTTTAATATTCAATCGACTCCATTAATTTCATACAATCCTCGACACCAAATGTCTGAAATCTGAATGATGGTCAAGGAAAAGTAGTTCATAACGCTGCAAACTAGAGCATGCCGTCAAGGCTCGAGGTTATTTCATATTCATCAAACTGCTACAATTAAAGAATAAACGGAACCCTACTTTGATACCGGACGTATCTACAATCTCTATGTTAATATCACAGCTATCGAAGTGAAAGGCTTGCGGAATAAGTCCTGTCTTTTTTCATCTTTTTTTTTTTTGGCAAACGTGGCATGGCGGCACCGGCTGTGAAAGGTGCAAAACCATACAAGTCTGAGATTTTCTAAATCAACGAAAATAAGCCTAATATACATAAAATTCTTGATCTATACAAACAACTATTGTTTATGTTCAAACCTTTACAACATCTAACCCTGATGAGTGAAAAAAGCAAAGATTGTTACGGATATAGTGAGCCAACTCTCACATACCTTGCTGCTTCGCTAGAGCACAGGCGGAAAAGGACCGAACCGGATGTGACGAGTCACGTGATTCCCTGTTAAAGCGCCTAGAGGGGTACAGCGAATGGTATAGCTCTTGATTGGTCAGTAGCCTTCACGTGACATGCCGCGACGGTGACTAAGATTATTGGGCCTGACCACGAGGACAATCCTACCGAACGAGATTGAGCAACATCCGAGCCAACTCATGAACTACTGACATAACTGACATTAAAAGCAATGATAATTTTTTTTGTACAATTACATATTTTCTTAATACTTATAAGTACATTATATATTGTACTTTCGAAACCGAGGTTCATCCATTCCGACGTATCCTCGTGGTTAAATCAGGGCTACAACTCGGGTCACTGCAGTTTTTAATCAATTTCAATGGGATCTTCTTTTTTTAATCCACTAAAAGAGTGGTGTTGGACACAAATTCAGACATTTCCCTTTATTTTAGACCACTTACAAAGTGGTTAAATTCACACCCATTTCCCTTTCTATTTTTAGATCAAAGATTCACACAGAACAGAAAACTTGACTAAGGCGGTTCTGAACATACTTTTTTGCAAGTTTTGTACTTGGAAAAAGTATTAAATTGCTGTATATTTCAAATTACCAACTGCTATTTCATGAACAGGTGGAATTACACTTTAATCATACCAAAAAAGTAAACATGGGTAAAATGCTTCCTGGGATCCATGATCTTGTTAATTATCTTACCAGTTCCAGAGATCTACCTCTTCTCATAAGAACAGTCAAAACTTTAATATGTAGCCTTTGTCTCTATTGTACAAATTCTTCCATTACTTGAAGTTCATAAGGTCATCTTAAGATCTGTCTAAAATGACAACAGTCCAAGACATAGTAATTTAACAACAAAAAAATATTTCACAATGGTCTTCCATGGGTCCACACAAGAGCCCTTTTAAAGATTGTAATTACTTCTGCTGTCCAACAGTCTGTTTTGGGCTTTTTTTCTCCAGAGATTTATCAAACATGTGATGTGATGGTGTGCCGATTTCATTTCAGAAATCCGATGTTAAATACTGGTGTGGAGTGTTGGCCTGGTGGTAACACATCTGTCTGGTAAGCAGAATTGGATTGTAGTGACTCAAATCCCAAAATCACCAGTATTTTCTCCCCACCCACTACGTAGTGGTTGCCTGGACGCTAGTCATTTGGACGAGATGGTTCCATATGCTGCATGCACTTAGCACATGTAAAAGAACCTACAGCAGCAAAAAGGTTTTCCCTGGCAAAATTCTGTAGAAAAATCTACTTCAAAAGAATAGAAAAACAATTTCAAGCAGTAAAAATACTCTGTCAGATCTCTAGTTACTTGCCTGAACCCCCTTGTGTGAATACACATGCAGAAAATCTAATGCTAAAGAACCTGAATTCTCGAGTGTTTGGTGGATCACGGAAACATGAATATACCAAGCATGCAGCAACCACGACAGATTCACAAGTGAATTTATCTTGGTCATGTTATGGAAAAACAAAGAAAAATGTCAATGGCACCGGCATAACATAAAACGGAATCCCTGTAAATTGTAATCCTATTTCAGTGTACTTCGTTCTTGGGCATCTTTTCACTTTTTATATATCTTTTTTAAGCGTTGTACAAGCATATGAGAAAAGAATTTAGCATGAAATCCACTGTTCGCTTGAATGATACAAAATAACACAGGAAACCTGTAACTCAAAATGTCTGGGTCATTGTGATTCTCAAATTTTTGAAGCTTACTCAGCAACTAGCGGAGGGAAATGCAAGCAAGCTGTGTGACCCATTCTTTCCAAAGTCAAATCTATATGTATGACTATGATGGTTGCTAACTCAGTAACTCGTAGAAAAAATAAAGCAAGCTGTGTGCCAGACTAAGTCAAATTCATTCACATATGATAATTCGTTTTACCTGTTGTCAGCAGTTGGTCTCTGGTCAGCGTCTGTTCAGCGAATGCGAGGAGGTTCACCGGTTTCAGGAACACGTGCCGCTGGGCGTATGAATCGCTTCAGACAGCAATGTTTCGACTAAAAAAGAAGTCCGCAAAAGAAAAACATCAACTGAGCAATTTATTTCTCTGCAATGCATTTGTTTTTACTTTATTCATTAAAACATCTTCAAATTAAAAGTTCTATACTGTCAATGCGAAAACAGTATCGTTCTATTTTAATTTAAAAGCGTTGCGGGAGTAATGTGTATGAATGAAAACCGCCGGATGTAATTTATCTTAACTATATCCAAAGCAGATGACCAGCTGCACAGTAATCCATTGCATCATCATTGCATAACTTAGAAATGAGAATGAAAATTACATATCTTTTAACCAGGTCTATCATAGTTTAATCATTCATTCAGCAATGGAATGTAGAATCTACAATATTTTCACAGGGCAGCTAATTTAGGTAAAAAGATTCAAACAGTGGATAGTGATTAGATGTAACGCAGGAGCAAGCGAAGAGTGACTGTTTTTTCCTTGGAAATAATTTGCCAGAAAACTGAAAACAGTCGGCTAAAGAAAGGAAAGGGGAATTGGAGACAAAAACTTTATAGGTTTTAAGTAAGACTGCATATATAATGAATGACCAGATGTGTGTGTGTGTGTGTGTGTGTGTGTGTGTCACTTAGTTTGAAGTAGGTAGACTTAAGCCAGCGTGATGTCAGTATCAGTATCAGTAGCTCAAGGAGGCGTCTCTGCGTTCGGTCAAATCCATATACGCTACACCACATCTGCCAAGCAGATGCCTGACCAGCAGCGTAACCCAACGCGCTTAGTCAGGCCTTGAGAGAAAAAAATCAATTAAAAATAACTAACTAAATAAATATTTAAAAAAAAATAAAATTAAATAAAAAAATAAAAAAAAAAATAAATAATAATAAAAATAAAATGAAATAAATAAATGAAGTTAAAAAACAAAACAACAAAAAAAAGCTTTAGTTTCACTGTTAAATAAACATCACTTCTTCTTTTTTCCCTCTCCATAATCTTTACTAGTTTAGGGCATTGTAATAGACAACCCTGAAAAGTACTTACTAATTTTTTTAATTTTTAATTTTTTTTTTTTTTTTACTACTGTGCACGCATTTTGTAAACCTTTAGTGAACTGTTATACAAAGTCCTATGTATGCATAAATCGATATATCTTTCGCTTCATAGTCTTCTTCATGTTCGTCAGACGAACACACTGCTTCGCAGTTAATTGCACATAATGGTACCTTAGGCAGAGGACTTAATTTTTTTTTCAGTTGTTTAGAATTTTGGGGGTTAGCAAATTGTTTGGCTTGCATTAGTGTTAGGTGCATGGTATATGTCATCAACATGGTATATGTATCAAAATTTTCTATCTCTTGAATAGCATGTTTATAGTCTAGACACACTGAACTAACCTTTCAGACTCTGTTTAAGATCACTGTACCAAACTCTAATCAGGGAAAAATCAAAACAGATGTAGAACGCCACGGTGGATGTCTTACAGGCACAACGGTAACACTTCAGTTTGTGTGCAGGGCGTCAGCTGATATCTTATAGGCACCGAATGGGTTAAAAACAAAAATACATGAAAAATTTTGCCACATAGTCTTGTCACACTGAAACTTACAGCTACAAATTAGTAACTCTGGAGGTGAAAGAAATTTGTCTTTTATACGAATATGTCAAACTCTGGAAACAATCTTCAAGCTTCAAACCATCTATATAGTTTCTGGTTTTTCTTGTAGTATTTATTCAGTTCTCCAGTTGTACAATTCTTGTTTTTACAAATGCAATACTCACTTTGGGTGGTTTGAAGGGATAGTCGGTTGGAAAATGTATGGTTAAGAAGAAAACCCCTCCCTGATTGGGACTGTCAGGTGGATCCATTATTGTGGCTTGCCAATGGAACAAATCACCTCCTGTGATGTGAGATGATAGTCTGAAATATGTATTTTAGCAAATGTGATGTGAGACTATATCTATTTATGTATTCTATTCTATTTCTACTTTATTTCTTCTTCCTTTTTTTTCATTCTAGTTTATCTTTCATACATATTTTTATGTCACTTAGTCTTAAATTTGTATATCTTATTGTAAAGCGCGGTGATCCCCGGTTTGAGATGGGGGTACGGCGCTGTATAAGCCTGCATTTTTTGTTTGTTTGTTTGTTTTGTTTTTGTTGTTGTTGTTGTTTTTTGTGTCAGGTACTCTCAAGCCCAGGCTCACCTTTGACCATCAAAAGTCAAACATTGTTTTCTTTATGATATCGTGGTCATCAATAAGCTTTTCGGTTAAAGGCATTCATGTTAGGTGCACATTTGATTTCTGGGGTTAGTCTATATATTCCAATTGTTAGTTACTCTGTAACTAAAAACATATTTTCTAATGTTGCTACTGCAATGTTGCTTCTGAATTTTGTCGGTACTGTTACGGGTGACAATGTCAGTTTGTGAATCAATAAAGAAACTTGCTTTGTCAATGTCATCAACATTATCATATATTTTATACGCTTGTATCAAGTCCCCTCGTACCCTTCTTGCTTCAAGGGAAGGGAGATTAATATATTCTAGCCTTTCTCGAATATAAGAAAAATCCTTTATTTCATGGACTAATTTTCTTGCTCGTCTTTGTACACCTTCGATTGCAGCAGATTGACGCTTTAATTTTGGGAACCAAACCGTGTTTGCATATTCTAATGTAGGTCTTAACAATGCTTTATATAGTCTTAAAAATGTACTGCTGTCCAGAAATGAGAAGGCACACTTGATTATACCAGTTCTCTGATTTGCCTTATTTATTGTGCATGCAAAATGCTTGTCAAAAAGTAGGGGTTTTTTTATTATCAAAGATAATACCTAAATCATTTTCTTCTTCACATTTTTCAACATTAAACTCTTTACACCAATTTTCATTAAGTAGTAATGTTCATGATTTTTGCTACCAATATGGAGCACTTTGAACTCTGTGGCATTAAAGTATAGGTTCCATGCGTCTGTCCATTCCATTAGTGAATCTATGTCTATTTGCAATATTTGGTACACAAAAGGGTGTGTGTATATTTTCGTGTCATCAGCAAATATTTTACAAGTGCTATTCACTGATTGTGGAAGATCATTTATAAATACAGTACTAAAAAGAACAGGTCCCAGTATACTGCTTTAGGGGATTCCACTCAGGACATCCACACTACTTGATTGAGATCTACCAACCTTTACTTTCTGTGAACTATTACTAAGAAATTCTTCTTTCCATTAAAGTATTTTACCTGTGATTCCATAGGATTCTAATTTTATCAATAACCTTCTATGTGGCACTGAATCAAAAGCTTTTTTAAAATCAAAGTATAAGTACATCAATATTATCACCATTACCAAGTAACTGAGTTACGCATGATCTACTCTTTCGAAAACCATGCTGACATTCAGCATATAAATTATTTGTCGTCATACGTTCAACAATAGCGTCCCTTACAAATGTCTCAAGAATATTGCGGATAACACAAGTTAGACTGACTGGTCTGTAGTTACCTGGGTCAGTTCATGTACCTTTTTTTTTAAATATTGGGGTCACCATGGCTGTTTTCCAGTCATTGGGTATAGTCACATTTTGTATGGACTTTTTGAATAGGGTACAGAGCGGAACAGACAGCTCCTCGCTCAACTCTTTAAGCACTCTTGATGGAACACCATCAGGGCCTTGAGCCTTGTTTGGGTTTAATTTATTAAGTTTTACCTTAACTGATTCTTCTTTAGTAAAGTAGTAAAGACATTGCAAAACAACAACAACACCCCCCCCCCCCCCCCAAAAAAAAAACAAAAAAAAACCCACTTCTGCCTTATCTTTATCACTGACTGCCATATTTCAATCACCTGGTCACATTTGGTCTTAGACTTCACATATAGTTCCAAAAACCTTTCGGATTGTTCTTACATTCCATGGAATTTTTTAATACCCCCCCCCCCCCCAAAAAAAAAAAAAAAACAACAACAAAAAAACAAAAAAACAAAAAACGTCTGCCTTATCTTCATCACTGACTGCCATATTTCAATCACCTGGTCACATTTGGTCTTAGACTTCACATATAGTTCCAAAAACCTTTCGGATTGTTCTTACATTCCATGGAATTTTTTTTTTCTCTCAAATTTTCTTTTCTCCTTTCTGATTTCCCTATTACAGATATTTCTTGATGCTAGGTATTTTTTGGTAATCTCTTCCATTTTTTTGTTTGTAGGAACCTTTTGTATAAATTAGATTTTTTCTTAATAACTTTCATTGTTTTGGATGTCATCCACATTGGTTTTTGTCTTTTATCTTTCTTTGTTTTTACTTTGGGAATGTTGCTTTCCATACTAGTATATATCTTCTTTATTAATTCCCAGCACTGTTCCACACTGAAGTCATTTAGTTCACACCAGTCTGTATTGCTGAATTCAAGTCTCATTTTGTCAGTCGGAATTTGTCATTTTCATCAGTGTCTTCTTCTTCTTCTTCTGCGTTCACTCGTATGCACACGAATGGGCTTTTACGTGTATGACCGTTTTTACCCCGCCATGTAGGCAGCCATACTCCGTTTTCGGGGGTGTGCATGCTGGGTATGTTCTTGTTTCCATAACCCACCGAACGCTGACATGGATTACAGGATCTTTAACGTGCGTATTTGATCTTCTGCTTGCATATGCACACGAAGGGGGTTCAGGCACTAGCATGTCTGCACATATGTTGACCTGGGAGATCGTAAAAATCTCCACCCTTTACACACCAGACGCCGTCACCGTGATTCGAACCCTGGACCCTCAGATTGACAGTCCAACGCTTTAACCACTCGGCTATTGCGCCCGCCTTCATCAGTGACCTATCTCCATTCTTTCTCATGATTTTCAATAATTTCAGAAACATATAATGAAAAAAACTAAAACTTCATGATCGCTTTTACCTAATGGGGCAACTGAGGTGTTGGATATCTGATACTAAGGCTTCATTATTTACTATTACTAGGTCAGGAATGTTTGTCTCTGTCCTTCTCTTTGTCTTGTAGGGTCCTTCACCACTTGGTAAAGAAAACTGACTGGACACATGCACGCACACACACACACACACACACACACACACACACACACACCACACACACACACACACACACACACACTGACACATGCATCGACCATGAGCGAGGGATGTATATTAACAGACAATGGTACCGTGGCAATGATGTGTCACAAAACCAAACTACAAAAACGTTTACTAAAGATTAACTTACAAAAACCTGACGAAAGCAAGTACACGGGACTGATAAACTTGAAAAACAACAAAACAAAATAAAACAGGTCATCGTACTGGTAGTGAATCACGGTGAATTAATCTTGTTAAGGAACCATATAGAGACTCAGTCTCAAGAAAGTGTTTCAGTCAAGGTATCGTTCTTCGTCAGTGAAATAATTCAGTGATGATTCACCCAGTTCTGTGATTCAGGTAGGTACACCGTATATTTGCAACAATTCTCGTGAAAGTATTCCACGACAGTCATTATTCTTTCGACTATTGATTGTCCAGCCAATGCTGTAAATATATGTCGAAAAATTATGGCTGATGATCTTTATCACATTCATGGATAAGTACAGATAAGGACCAGCTTTCATGACTGAAAAGTCTACATACTCTGTTTCAGCACATTGTGTTAGTGTGTGGGGTGCATGCGTTCGGTGCTTGTCCGCAGTGCTCGGATGTGTGAACGTGCGTTCTGCGTGCTTCAGTGTCACTGTGTGCGTGTCAAGTGCCAAGGTGTGTGTGTGTGTGTGTGTGTGTGTGTGCGCGTGAAAAGGCTGAGGACGCGAAATAACTTTCAGCGTAGCCGCATATCGAGTCTCCGGGAGCTCTCAATTCAGTCCAGTAACTGTAGGCTACATACATGATAACGGCCGGCGGCTTAACTTGATCAAACACAATGATGTCCATGCAGTCTCCTCAGTTTTTGGAGTGGCTGCTGGTGCTTAGGCCTCAGTACACTAAATGTATTCGTAGTGGTGAAATATTCAGTCACAAAACCAAAATGAATCATAGCAGATTCGTCATGTTTAATGTGTGATGCTCTGTTTGTGCAATCCGCAGTCAGGATTTTGAACCCTGCCAACTGAAATCAACTCTGTTCAGTCGTCACGTGTTGGCCGGGGTGTGACGTTGTGTTGGTGCAATCTCCGGGCCCTCAGTGCCAAGTCGTTTGCAACGGCCGGACCCATGTCACTACCCGGTCGAAAACTAAGCGAAACTCCCCCCCCCCCCCCCCCCCCCCTAACAGACCAGTTTAGGTCTACCTACCCAGTCCGCCGGCGATACTGGGCGCTGATCTAAAAATAGATCCGCCTGTAGGTACTGGTTTACATTGATGACTGTACTTGTCACGTGTCGACTGCACAAGTTTGATCTTGGCAGACGAGCCAAGTGGATGCGCGGCTACAAAGCCTACCTCCCCCGAGATTGCACAAACAGAGCGTAACGAAGGAGTCGGTCAGCTGGACACTTTGTCAAACATTTCGTTTGTTGTCGACACGGTCACTGACCGCTGACAGTACTGAGACTTATTTATCAGTAAGTTTCATGTTGCAGTGCCGCCGCGGGGTGTGCGCGCTCTATCTTCAAGTTCGCGATAGTCTTCACCGGGACATAAATAGGTTCGTGAATAGTCTCCGCGGCAGTCCATCATAGACACTGACCATAATATCTCTGTAGTGTCTATGCTCAGTCTCACCGAAGGAGTTAAATAGTAAGATTTGGCCGACTTTCAGTTGGTATTCTCCAGTCTCTCTCTCTGTAATAATACTATATAATGATATTTATATAGCGCTGAATTTTGTGCAGAGACAAAGCAAAGTGTGTGTGTGTGAAACTGACCACTTGTGGAGTGACTGGTAAACATAATATCTTAAAGTCAGTGGTGGAGCCAGATTGACAAGTTACCGGCGGATCAGTGAAGACCCCTGTAGTCCTCTCTCTTCTCTTTCAGTTCTCTCTCATGCAGATCGCCAGTAAGAGTTCAGACTCGGCTGCTCGGGAGTCCACCATACTTGATTAGTCAGGCTGACATCAGTGAGAAAAAAAAGAAAGAAAAAAAAGCTGAGAAGACTGAAGCCGGGCCGATTTGACCAGATTCACAGTCAGTGAAGTTCGAAATTCATGGATGGACTGACAAAAATCAGCTGAGATCAGTGACTTTTGACAAGAAGATCATACTCAGTGAGGCTACTACTGATGATATGCACGAGTTGTGAAACGTCGTGAAGGTCATCTTTAATATTTGTATTGCATTACCCTTTTTGTCACAACAGATTTCTCTGTGTGAAATTCGGGTTGCTCTCCCCACAGCACGTCCGTCGCTACACTGACAACGCCACTCTTTTTTTTTCTTTTCCCCTGCCTGCAGTTTTATGCAAAGACACTGGTCAATATGGCCCCCGGGTCCGTGAATGTCAGTCCAAAGAAGAACAATATAGAAAATTAAATGTCACTGAAAAGAAGAAAATATGACCTTAAAAAAAAAAAAAAAAAAAAAAAGAGGATGAAAAGGTCACACGCGTTTTCCGGGACATTTATGTGTAGTGGTCTGTGTAGTGTTACGCATTTATCAATAAAATTATATGTGCAAGTCCGTGGTGTACCTCAGTGTGCGTACGTGTAGGCCTGGCTCCGTGCCATGTCACTGTCAGTAGTGACACTCTGTGTGTGTGTGTGAGTGAGAGAGAGAGAGAGAGAGAGAGAGAGGGGGGGGGGGGAGTGTGTGTGTACGCAAGACTCTGTGGAATCACAGTGAGAAAGATACTCTATCTTTCTCAAACAAGAGTGGAAGCTGAGCACGCCAAACTTTGAACTTTATGCCAACACAGGTTTTCAGGTCAGCCAGTGTTATCAAGCGATGGAAAACGCTGAAACTGGGTGTTTCACGTATCCACCTATCTTTCCTGGCTCAGTTGACTTGTCACCTCGGGCTCAAACCATGAATACACATGTACTTTGATCAGGTAAGGATCGAACCTAAAACCGAAGAAACAAAGCTGTAACTCAGTGCAACACTTCATACCCCGAGTTCTGTTGACCTGAGGAAGATCTTGACGGTCACGAGACTGATCGATAATTATGACATGCTGAAGTAGATTATGGTTTTTCAAAACGTTATATTCCGTGAATTTCTTCAATTTCGAATATAGACCTACATGTCTCAACACCATGTGTTGTTTATGCCGTGAACAATGTCTGCCAGAAATTATTTTCCTTCCATAAAAATAAACGTAGGCCTGTATTTGCAAATATGCCGCAGAACCACAAATACTGACACTTGACATGTTCATATGGATGTCGATGTCCCAGTGACGTGTTTCTTTTTCACAAGAACTGAGGAGGTTTCTTATAGTCAGGCGAGGTTCTCACGAGACACGCTAGGAAGGTGCGTTTCTTTTTTCCACCTCCTTTTTTCCACGTGGCTTCTAGGTTCTCGCGAGTCAAGGCTAGGTAGCTTTCAGAGCAATAATTATAAAATCTACTTCCCGCCCGGCTTTCGTTTCGTTGCGCACACTGTACTCCTCGCCCTCGCCTCCAGCACGCATGTGTGCTCGCGTTAACTCTCTCCATACGAACGGCGAAAGAGACGACGTTAACAGCGTTTCAGCGCAATTACCATCATCAAGATATTGCAAGCGGAAGGCTCTTATACTGAAGAGGTGAATGTTGACAAAGAAAACCACAATTCTGACTACGGAAGCTAAAGGTTGGGTCATTCAGACACCCACTGGACATCCGAGGGGTCCGTGTAGAGGAGAAGAGAGGACTGGCCGTACGAGTGAGTTAATGAAACACGTCTCTGATGCTTGTGCGACAGAGTGGCAAGTACATGGGTGAAAACAAAATACATGAGCAAAGGAACGGGCGTGAGGTGCGAAGTAAACTTTATCCTTATCTTGCGGCAAAGTTGCTGCGTTGGCAACCTAGCTTTGACAACTGAGCAGAACCACTCCATTCTTGCTGCGAGGTGGAGAAAAAAAGAGAGAAAAAAAAAGAAACACACCTTCCTTGTGTATCTCGCGAGAACCTCGCCTGACTAGTGTGTAAGAGACTTGTTTTCAAATAGGGCCGATGATATAATGCTAACTGGCCGCTGGATATCGACTGAATAAAGAAGGGGAGAGAGATAGAGATAGATAGAGAGAGAGAGAGAGAGAGAGAATGTAAAAAAATGGGACATCTTTTTCATTTCTTTTATTTCTCTCATACAGGAGGAATGTGGACAACACAAACATGCATAATGATAATCAATGATGCACCTCCCAGCGTCCAAACCTGGACACACATCACCACAACAGATATACTCAGAGTTTTCACAACCATTCAAATCACAAACACACCGACTGTACACACTTCACACAACACTCAGCTACCACCAACTTATAAGATTACTATGCGCACTTCCAATTTGTGCAACTTTCTCCTTCCAAAGCACATACATTTGCATATGCCACACACACACTCCACAGATACACATATGCACATACTCACCCACACACACCAAAAAAACAACAACAAAAAAACAACAACCCAAACCACACAATTTAAACCAGGATAAGATGGTTAAAATTCTGCCATATATGCCATTTTCCTGTGGACAAACCTCTCCACTGTTCATCCATGCAAGTTAAAATCAAGCTCTACCATTTTTTGTAAGACTGGCTAGACAATACACAAATGGCGAAGTTAACTGTGCACCACACTTGCTAGATCCAGTGCCCAAAGTCTTTTCTCTCTCACGTTTGGCTGAATCAAAAACTAGTTTTCCACCCATAAAAGCAAAGGTACCATTTAATTTGGCCAGGGCGATGCTGCACAGTAATGGTTTGTAAGATGATCAAACACAAACTGCTCAATAAGCAATGTGTTATCTATGAGGAAAAAAACCCAGCCCTCCCCGCAAAAAAACAACAACACACCACCACTTCATGTTCTCCATTTCTGCTTCAATTGAGATTCTACGCTCTTTTCCCTGAGTAAATGCAGCTGCATAGCAGGGTAAATATGTTGTGTTCCTGTTCTGAATTACACTGAAGATATATTTTACACATGACGCATGCTGCAATTGTTATCACAACCATGTACATCGGTCTTGTATTTGTTTATTGTTGTTTTTTCCTCACATACGATGCTTCTTTTTTTGGCAAAATTAGATAAATGCAAACCTCTCCACTCAAGCAGGCGACAATCTGAAAACAAGTCATGACTACAGTGTCAGAAATAACCACCATAATGACTTATTTCAACAAATATAACTTACTTCCACAAACAGTAATATCGTTATTCTACTGGACACCTTCACACTGTGGAATCCTTTGAGATTATAATAACAAGCCGACACACTAACTAACAGAAGAACAAAACACCTCAAGCGGTAATGCAGCAAACTCATTATCCATAACTCACTCCATGGGAGTTACAAAGAAATGCGTCCTGGAAAATATTTCAGAAAGAAGCAAGAAGAGTCACTGTGCTATCAACCGTTGCGTTGTGAAAACATCTAAAGGTTCTATCACCATCATTTTCAGCTAACCCCTGCGTCCTGACTGTTTCAATGGTGTTCATGTCTCTCACACACCGGTGATTCCAGGTCCTCCAAACACAGCCACACCCAGCTGGCTCTGTTCCAGTCTCAGAGTTGACCGTCCACGGGGAAACTACAGCTATCCATGCCAGGGCACACCATACATCAGAACAGACCCTGCAGCCCTGCTGAGCCGCTTCAGTGGTGTTCTGTTTCACCTTTCTTGTTCAACATACCCAGAGCACCACCTAGAATAACCCCACTGTATTGAAGACAACAACTGCTTAGTCATGAAGGCAGAATGCCTATGGGTTTCCTTCAGACTGGAGACCACCATTACCACCACCACATCCTTCAAACAACAGTGCCTCCATTGAATGTGTCAACACTGTAGACTGTGGCAGGGGCTCCTCATTAGGCATGGAAGCTGAGATCAACATGAGGGCAAGGCATGGAAGGCCACACAGAGAGAGGGAGGGAGAGAGAGAGGGAGGGAGAGAGAGAGAAGGAACGAGAAAACAGATGAACATATCGAGAGGGAGTATGCAACACACTGATAGATGTGTCAGCCAGGTCTTGTAAATCACTCTCATAAATCTGTCAATGAACTCTTGCACCTGCCATCACACAGACACAGATCTGTTGGATACACATACACACATAACGATGCTTGCATAAACTGACACAATAACACAAAAAAGACAGACCTGCCAGATTAACACACACATACACATTTAACTTTTCACACTGACACAACAAGCAGTCACTGTGCATAGAAACCTACACAACTTGAACCACACTTAGTTATGCCTTTCAAACTCACTGGCATGGATCAGCCAGGTGGGTTCACCCACGCTTCACAGTCTTCGTTTCTGGCTTTGCCGGGGTTTGGCACTGGCAAAAATAAGGAGAAAAGCATCTTGCATCCCTCTCTCTCTGAGAGCTGCATTTGTCAAGACATGCATCGACAGCAAAATGACGCCTTTTCTCTCTTTTTCAATTGTTGATTTCGATGAAACCCATTACACACACTCTGCTCCCCGTGAGACGGCAGAGACTGCCAAACTCTTGACATGGGCTACACGTTTTGCTCTTCATACAGCAACTGCTTATTTATCTATTTATTTATTTATTTATTTATCACTGTTGCTTGCAGCTCAGCCCCTCACACAGGCCCAAATCAAGGCTGAACAACAATCAATACTATCAACATCCAGGACAACAAGGAAAAAAAACACACACACACACACACAATGAAAAACAACCAAAAAAGAAAACCACCCACTTCTAGAGCAGAAAATTACGACAAGAGGCACACAGTCACACTCAGGCACATGAACCTTGGGTATGCCTCTGACACTGACCATTCTTTTTTTTTTGCTTTTTGTTTTGTTTTGTTTGCCAGAGAATGAATAATAAAAACCCCACCTAACATAAACATAATTACACACAATACACAGAACAACACAGTAGAATACATACCAAACCAAAACTTGCCAACAGGCACTCACACATCCTTGGCGCAAAATGAAAACAACAACAAAGAAAGAAAGAGTGCTCAATTACCAAGTTCAGAAAAAAAGACCAAAAATATTCAAGGCTGTCTAAAAAAAAAAAAAAAAAAAAAAAAAAAAAGGGGGGGGGGGAGGGGGTGGAGGTGAATCGACCAGCATGGTGGAATACGAGGAAGGAAGAGACGACAGCGAGGAAAGGGAAAATGGCAGAAATAAAGACAGTGTTAAAAAAAAGAGGTAAACCTGAACAGATTTTCCTTAATTAAGGCAGCGGGGTGGGGTGGGGGGGGGGCGGAGGGATACTATTTATAATGACAGAGTCCCCAGCATTCCTGCAAAGGAGTCGAGCCACGGCTGATGTCAAAGCTGTAGTGGTGTGGTGAGTTTTCACTACTCACACAATGGAGAGGTACATTACACACACAATCATTTCTATCGCTGCACACAACAAGAAAGAAAGAGTACTCAATTACCAAGTTCAGAAAAAAACCCAAAAATATTCAAGGCTGTCTTAAAAAAAAAAAAAAAAAAAGGGGGGGGGGGTGGGGGGTGGAGGTGAATCGACCAGCATGGTGGAATACGAGGAAGGAAGAGACGACAGCGAGGAAAGGGAAAATGGCAGAAATAAAGACAGTGTTAAAAAAAAGAGGTAAACCTGAACAGATTTTCCTTAATTAAGGCAGCAGGTTGGGGGGTGGGGGGTGGAGGTGAATCGACCAGCATGGTGGAATACGAAGAAGGAAGAGACGACAGCGAGGAAAGGGAAAATGGCAGAAATAAAGACAGTGTTAAAAAAAGAGGTAAACCTGAACAGATTTTCCTTAATTAAGGCAGCGGGTTGGGGGGTGGGAGGTGGAGGTGAATCGACCAGCATGGTGGAATACGAGGAAGGAAGAGACGACAGCGAGGAAAGGGAAAATGGCAGAAATAAAGACAGTGTTAAAAAAAAGAGGTAAAACTGAACAGATTTTCCTTAATTAAGGCAGCGGGGTGGGGGGTGGGGGGTGGAGGTGAATCGACCAGCATGGTGGAATACGAAGAAGGAAGAGACGACAGCGAGGAAAGGGAAAATGGCAGAAATAAAGACAGTGTTAAAAAAAGAGGTAAACCTGAACAGATTTTCCTTAATTAAGGCAGTGGGGTAGGGGGGGGAGGGATACTATTTATAATGACAGAGTCCCCAGCATTCCTGCAAAGGAGTCAAGCCACAGCTGAGGTCAAAGCTGTAGTGGTGTGGTGAGTTTTCACTGCTCACACAATGGAGAGGTACATTACACACACAATCATTTCTATCACTGCACACACAATCATTTCTTTCCAATACACAAACACACTCATTTCTGTCTACAACCCAATCATTTCTATCCATTACACACACACACACACACTCATTTCTATATATATATAACACAATCATCTTTATCCATTCCACACATTTTTATATATCCATTATACACACAGTCATTACCATCCATTATACAATCATTTCTAACCATCGCACAGTGCTTTCTATCCATTACACACACAATCTTTTCTATTCATTATCCACACAATCATTTCTCTCCATTACACAATCCTTTATACCCATTACACGCACAATAATTCATATCCACAACCCAATTATTTTAAACCATTTCACATACAATCATTTCTACCCATAACTCAATCATTTCTAGCCATCACACACACAAGCATTTCTATCCACAGCTTAATCATTTGTATCAATTATTCACACAATAATTTCTATTCATTACACACACACTTATTTCTATCCACAACCCAATCATTTCTAGCCATTACACACACACACATAATTATTTCTAGCCATTACACAGTCATTTATATCCATTATATTCATAATCGTTTCCATCCATCACACACACAATCATTTCTATTCATTACACACACAATCATTACACACACAATCATTTCTATTCATTACAAATACAATCATTTCTGTTCATTTCACATTCCTTTATACTCATTAAACACACAATAAATGATATACGCTACCCAATCATTTAAAACGATTACATATACTATCATTTCAATCCATTACAAACACAAGCATTTCTGTCCACAACCCAATCATTTTTTTTTTATTTTATCAATTTTACACACAATCATTTCTATTCATTAAACTCACACACTCATTCCTAACCACAACCCAATAATTGCCATCCATTAAACAGACACTCGTATCTATAATCCAATCATTTCTATCCATCACACACACAATCATTTCTTGCAATCACACACACACACACATACACACACACACTCGTTTCTAGCCATCACACAGTAATTTCTATACATACAATCATTTTTAATCTACCACACACACACACATACAATCATTACTATCCATAACACACAATCATTCTATCCATCACCCACACAATTATTTCATTCCATTACACACAAACATTTCTATCCATATCCCAATCATTTCCATCCATTACACACACAAGCATTTCCATCCACGACCCTATCACTTTTATCCATTACACACACAATCATTTCTATCCACAATCCAATCATTTCTATGCATCACACACACATCATTTCTATTCATGATACACACAGTCATTTCTATCCATTTCACATTTATCTTCATTCATCTCAAGCACAATCATCTAGAGCCATTACACAGTCATTTCTATACATTATACACACAACCTTCCTTATTCATTACACACACACACTATCATTTCATTTCATAGCACACATAATTACTTCTATCCATTACGCACATAATCATTTCTATCCAGAAAACGCTCAAAAGTCTCGTCTGTCCATTACACACAGCCATTTCTATCCATTTCACATATAAATCATTTCTACGTCCGTTACACACATGCAGCGATACACCGTTTCTAACCATGGCAGTTACACACACACACAAAATCATTTCTATCCATTACTCTTCTTCTCGTGATTAGTCTTTGGGGCAACTCCAAAAAAAAAAAAAAAAAAAAAAAAAAAAAAAAAAAAAACTGTTCCACCAGATTCCTCCAGTTCTGTCGGTAGTGTGTCAAAGCCTGGGTCTCTGCAAATGGCTTTCCTGTCCATTCTGCATTGTTGTCACTCTTTTATCATTTTTGCTTCCGCTTCCCCCCCCCCCCTCTGTCTCCCTCATTCAACAGTTTCAAACCATTTCACACACAAAACACACAAGCATGATCATTTCAATCAGGCAGACCAAAAACCAGGCAACTATCACCTCTGCACACACATTTGATTCCCAGTGCACTCTTCTTCACCGAAAGGCTCCGTCTCTCTCTCTCTCTCTCTCTCTGTCTCCATCATATAAAAACACACCAACATGCGCTCCCGTAAAATAACCACAGGTTTGTGAGGTATCAATCACCTTGTCCAACAACTCTCCAGACAGAAGTCTTCATGCATCGATGTCCAATTCCTCCTTGCATGAAAAAATAAAAAACAAAACAAACACACACCAAAAACAAAAACCAACACAAAAACAAACAAACAAAAAAAAAAAAAACATCCATAAAAATGCATCATTATCACTCACGGAGAGGGGATCAACAAACAAACAAACAAACAAAAAAAGAAACACCCACTCTATAGAAGAGACCAGCATAGTCGCCGTCATCCCTACAGAACACTGCATCGAAGGCTGGGAGGGAGGGAGGGAGGCAGGCTGGGAGGGAGGGAGGGTGGGAGGGAGGGAGGGGCAAGTGGAATGGGAAGATGGGCCGGACAAGAAACATGTATCATCACTGAACTCGGAAACAAACAACATTCGTTAACCTGAAAATCCACGTCAACATGTGACAGGTATATATATATATCTGAGATTTCAGATCCTTGGGAGAGGCAAAGAGAGAGAGACACACACACACACCGAGACAGAGACAGGTAATGAGAAGGTATTAAAAAAAAAAGAAAAAAAAAAAAAGCACTGCCAGTTTATCAACCAAGCAAAAAACTTCTAGGAGGAGGGGAAGGGGGGGGAGAAGAATCCATCCTCCTCCTCCTCCTTTTCCCCCTCCACAAAACACAATACACACAAAACTAAACCAAACTAACAAAGTAGACACGCTCACCTTCCCACCAGATCATTCAGATCAGATCAATGATAAAGTAAGCGTGGAGTTCCTCCCGTCAGTAATAATTTCACAGCCAAGCATACGCACACAATACCAACGCAGATTCAGTCTCATCAACTGAAGGCCTCAACAGTTAAAAGATAAGCTCAGCTGGGGCTGTACACAAGCAACCAAAAACATTCCCAACATCCATCACGAAAATCGTGCTGGAGAATTAACACAAACGCACACACACACACACACACATGATAAAACTGTTAAAGGTCCCATAACTTTTTACAGCCGTCGGGGGGCAGTTAATTCATATCCACTACGTCTACAGCTCTGCACAGGAGGGCAGGGTGGGGGTGAGGGGGGGGGTGCTCCAGTCCTCAACCTTCCACCATTTCAACCTTCCCTGACTGAAGTCAGGTACCGATTCAGACCTGGGCGGAGTGAGGCAACCTGGAGTACACAGTGCCTTTTTTTTTTCCAAAAGACACAGTGGCCAGTCTGAAATGTGTGGCCTTGATCCCTCATCACTGGTGAACACCGGATCAGATATTCCACACACCTGAACCCTTCTGCCATGGCGCAAATTCTGAACAACACGCACACTGGCTACCATGAAAACATCACATAGTGGCTACCATGAAAACATCACATCTTACTAGAAAAAAACAAAAACCAACACCCCCACCCCCCTCGCAAAAAACAAAACAAAACAAAACAAACAACAAGACAGAGAGAAAAGAAAAAGAAAAGAAAAAAAAAAAAAAAATCACGATCATCCGACAGTAACACAGAACGGAAAAGCCCATAGATCAGAAACAAAAAGACAGGCAGGAAGAGTGAGAGGGAAGGAATAATGAAAGATACAAAGAAAGGCACACAAAACATTTCATGTTACTGCTCTTTTTCCTCTCTTCCCAGTTTCTGAGTCAACTGTGTCCTTTGTAAAGAAACTACTTTCCTTCCTCAATCCCTATTTTCACATTCATGGCAATAATCTTTCTATCAGGATCAAATTCCATGTGTTGGTATATTAAAAAAAGAAAAAAGAGATACCGGAAGGAGAAATCCACATAAAAAAACAACAAACAAACAAACAAAAAAGCCACAAAAAAAAAAACCCCATCAAGGAAATTCTTGAAGAACCACTGCCACAACCACTGACAAGACAGGTGGACAGAAGAATTCCCCAAAATGCTGACTGTTCATAAAAGAAATCACAGAAATGCAGACCACCAAAACTAACGCTAACTGCAAACGCCAAACCTGAGCTTTCACTGATCATGCTGACAACTATAAAGCTGAAAGGAGGAGTTTGTATCATACTCCATGTTTGGTGATACATATACATGTCAAAACTGATGCAAACTAGGGCCTATCGGTTTGCTCTGCTTGGCCAAATTTTGTGCGGCTAACAGTGAAAAGTCTTGCCCGGTCCGCTCTTAGCCAATCAATGCTTATTTCTCATGACATTTATGCTTAAATAAGTGAAAAAAATGTTTCATAGCCACTGCACCTTTTTTTTTTCTTTTTTTGAAATTACTCTCTTTCACATCTTATATATACAAGGAAACCTTTTTATTCATTTGTGTTACTGCGTTAGTCTTTCATGCTATAAATACACAACAGTACTGAATCAGCCTATGTCAATCACACTCTATGTAAACTGTTAACAGTAATTTACTAGAGATCTATACAGCATGGATATCACTTGGATTTCTTTTCTATTCTTTTTTTTTTTTTTCCCCCTTCACCACCCTTTCCCCTTTCTCCCCTTCACCACCATTCCCCCCTAATCCCACTGAGGATCGGTTATATCTGTGTTATCACAGCCTTTCTACTGAAACCACATTCCTAATTATATTAAAAAAAACAAAACAAAAAAAAAAAAAAAAAAAAAAAAAAAAAAAGCAACACATAAAGACTGTAAAGATCAGTTTTCAGACTCTTCCATGAACACATGTGTTTGTATCTAGGTCTGGTGGAAGTTGTTTTTTTTTATGTTCCCATTTGAATTTTTTTTATGTGCCCGTGTGTCGCATGCCTTTTTCAGATTGTATTGGCACAGATTTGTCATCCCATCTTAAACAACCCCAACCCCCTCCCCTTCCTGATAATGAAGACAAGTCTCCATGTGTGTGTGTGTGTGTGTGTGTGTGTGTGTGTGAGAGAGAGAGAGAGAGAGAGAGAGAGAGAGAGAGAGTGCATGTGTGAGAAAGAGATAAGGGAAGACTGACCTCATAAAAGATAAGCAAGCATATGCATGTGTGGAGCACAAGTGATTGTCTTTGTATGAGACGGGTGTAAACATGTGTGAGTCTTCGGTGACGCACATGCTCCTAGAGGGTGAAGGATGCGTGTGAGCGTATGCGTGCATACATTCAAGCTCATCTTCTTTGACTCTTACACCTGGTCAAGACCGTTCCTCTGCACGGGTTTCCAGCACAATACGCACGCTAATTCCACGATCTTTGCACATTAGGACAAAGTCAGCACCGGAGAGATGGCAATAAGTACCGTCCACATACACATCCACAGTCACCTCAAACACCAAGACACGCACCAAGCGACCCACAAAGCACTGATGCACGAAACAGTAATAACGTGGCAACAAAACACTTCTGTCTTGCTGCACCGCGAGTTCCAACATCATCACAGTTCCAGTCAGTGAAACCAGACGGTGACTAGAAACGTGCCGGCCAATTTCCAGTCGTCCTGACCAATGCAGTTCTGGCACTGGACAGGACAGCTCAAAGGGTAGTGGGGAGTGGGGGAGGGGTTGAGGGGGGCCAACTTGCCAGGGGTAAAACACAATCTGTCTGTCAATGTGGGAGCGACAAAAAAACACCCCTTACATGCCCCTCTGCATGCATGCACTGATGAAGCCTGCGTGCTGCTGTCAGTGCTCACCAGATTTGAAACCAGCTTTAAAATCCAGGCACCAGTTGTTCAGACTCTGGGTTTCCTGTGTTCTCTTCCAATCTGTGCTCTCCAAAAGTCCCCCCAGAAACCACCACCAAAAAAAGCAGCTCAACTTTCACCAAATACCGCTCTTCAACTGGTGCTCCAGTACTTCCAAAGCTGTTCTTAAACAATCATGGCCGTATCACTGCCAGTGTGTGAGATTCACCCACTCTGTCTTGTGGAGTCAGCCAACCTACTTGGCACCCACTCCACACTCCCAAACCACCACCACCACTACCACCACAAGCAAACCCCATCCGTGTCCCAACCCCCTGAAAACTCAAGACCTGAGATGTCCTGGCAGCATGTCTGGCAGTCACCACTGCTTCAACAACCAACACAAAAAAAACCCCACACCCACCCATTCTGAGCACACCTGGAAGTTCAAGCCTCACACCTTGCCTCTCCTCACTTCCCAACATTCCCCACCTGTGCCACACCACACCCACACACCCACCCAGAGAGGCCCCCTGACTGCCCCCTTCACAACGTCTCCCACGTCAACAACACACTGCGTCCCCCAAGATCCCTGCCACATTCTGTGTGCCTGCACTCCGTCCTGCGCAGGGTCTAAGCTGCCACTCTCCGGCTCCAACCTCAAGCTCTCCACCCGGACACTGGGTGAGACGAGGCCACGTGCCCCCACACAGGCAGGAGAGAGAGGAGGGGGGACCGCATCACTTCAATTTGATCTTGTAGAGCTTGAGTTTGAACCCCAGCACCTCGGTCATGACGGCAGAGAAGGCGGACAGCACCACCACCTTGGTGATGTTGTAGATGAGGGGGTTGGCGGAGAAGCCAGAGATCTTGAAGGGACTCTCCAGCTCCTGCACACACACACAGAGTACTTCCATCACTCTACACCGTCTATCGAGCACCTTCTCTCTGGAACTCTCTTCCTTTTTGTTCTCCGTCACTTACCAACCCTGTCCTCTTTCAAAACAAACTTGAAAACCCACCTGTTCAAACAGGCCTTTGGGTGTGTGGGAGCATAGCTAACTGTCTGCATTCTTCCTCCTCCTAACCCCCCCCACTTTACCCTCTACTGAAATCATCATGTAGTGTGTGTGTCTGTGGGTGGGTGTCTGTGCGTGCACGAGTGTGTTGTGTGTGTGCGTGTGCACATGAGCGCGTATACGTGCATGTGTAGGGCATTTTTTGTCATTCATGTGTGTGTGTGTGTGTTTGTGTGTTTGCAATTACTCATACTTGCAATTTGTAGTATTGGCTTAAAGTATATACATACACAAAGTCATATATGTGTTGTTTTTTCATGTCCAGAGGTATGTTATTATGCACTAGTGTATATGCAGTGTTTCATGTGAGGCGCTTAGAGCGCATTATATGGGGAGTTTGCGCCATCCAAGTACTATCTTCTTCTTCTTCTGCGTTCGTGGGCTGCAACTCCCACGTTCACTCATATGCACACGAGTGGGCTTTTACGTGTATGACCGTTTTTACCCCGCCATGTAGGCAGCCATACTCCGCTTTCGGGGGTGTGCATGCTGGGTATGTTCTTATTTCCATAACCCACCGAACGCTGAGATGGATTACAGGATCTTTAACGTGTGTATTTGATCTTCTGCTTGCATATACACACGAAGGGGGTTCAGGCACTTAGCAGGTCTGCACATATATTGACCTGGGAGATCGTAAAAAATCTCCACCCTTCACCCACCAGGTGCTGTCACCGTGATTCAAACCAGGGACCCTCAGATTGACAGTCCAACGCTTTAACCACTCGGCTACTGCGCCCGTCTAAGTACTATCTATTATTATCACTTATCATTACACACCACACAGTACACTACACGGCTGTCAACACTTCACTACCACTCTGCTGTACAACAGTACACACAACATAGCTGTCAAACAACAGTACCTTACTGTACACAATACACAGCCGTCATACACCACACCCCCACCTACTCACAAAATACAAGGCATGGAGAAGCGGTGTAAGCACAAAATCTAATCCCCTTACTTGCGAGGGGCAGTAGTGAAAATCCCAATCCATATATAGGATTCAAACCAAATCACACTTGCTACCTAGTTCAGCACTACCACTAGGCCACCACTCCACAAGGTGAAGGAGAGTACAGAGCAGGTGTGTGTGTGTGTGTGTGTGGTGGGGGTGGGGGGGGCTGAGGGGTTGGGAGGGAGGAGAAAGAGAAAAAGCAGACGGACGATGTTACCTTGAGAAGATCCTCCGCCAGACGCAGCACATTGTTGGCCAGAGTGAGCTCCTCCTTCTTGTGGGGCTTCTGCTCCATCTGCAGGTATAGGTTGATCTGCACACACACACAAACCACACACACACACTATACTGTACTGTGTTGTAGGGTATAGTTAATTGTTAATTGCTGCTTATAGACCAGCCAACCACACAGGGCCATGTCAGGACTGGTAAACCATACAAATGCTCAACCACATCAACACAAAACTCACATGCACACACAAAAAAACCTATAAGATAAACACAGTTCATGACACATTATCCTAACCATTTAGCTCCTTATGGCAAATAAGATTAGGCCGTGCTGAGGACGCCAGCCACCCCGCTTAATTTTATCATCCTCAGATTACAAAAAATCATAAAAAAGAAAAAAAAAACCCCAATACTTCAAAGTCAAACAAAAAATACATTAAAAAAAGGCCATGTAGGCAAATAACACTACAGAACGGACAGCTAGTGCCAATTCCAGTGTTTACAATTCCACTACCTAGTCGCCAGAGCAAAACAGCACAGATACCACATCACAGACTGCTGAAAAGAGAAAAAAAAGAGTCAAGGCTAGCTTGAAAAAATGAAACGGGAAATGGACTGGGAAGGTAGAAAAAGGAAACAACAGTGAAGGAAGAAAAAAAAAAGGGAAGAAACAAAGACAGCAACAGAGAAGAGAAATTTCTAGCACAGAATTTCCAGAAGGCGGGGATGCTATCATTTGTACTGAAAGACACCCAGGCATCCCTATAGGGGATACTGTACGGTAAGGCATGGTACTGTGTTCTATGGTATGGTATGGAAGGTCAGGGTATAATAGGGCATTGTACTGTATTGTATTGTACAAATGTATTTTGAACAGAATGAAAGAGGATGGGAAGTGAAACCCAATGTATTCCCTGACAGGGTATTAGTTTTACGCTTTACGTTTCGCCACCATAGGCAACTTTTTTTTTTTTTGGCTGCTCTGTCATCTGCACCATTTCAGTGGCATTGCTCCCACACCGCTCATTCTGAGTCCTCCATACACAGCCACACCCAGCTTTGTCTTTCACACTCCCAGAAGAAAGAGGAGGAGGAGGAGGAGGGGAAGAAAGAGGAGGAGGAAGAGGAGGAGGAGGAGGAAGAAGAGAAGAAAGAGGAGGAGGAGAAAGAGTAGAAAGAGGAGGAGAAAGAGAAGAGGAGGAGGAGGAGGAGAAAGAGAAGAGGAGGAGGAGGGGGAGAAAGAGAAGAAAGAGGAGGAGGAAGAGAAGAAAGAGGAGGAGGAGGAGGAGAAAGAGAAGAGGAGGAGGAGGAGGAGAAAGAGAAGAAAGAGGAAGAGAAGAAAGAGGAGGAGGAGAAAGAGAAGAAAGAGGAGGAGGAAGAGAAGAAAGAGGAGGAGGAGGAGAAAGAGAAGAAAGTGAAGGAGGAGAAAGAGGAGGAGGAGGACCCCCCCCCCCCTAACCTGCTCAGTGATGAGGACGGAGAGGTTGCGGTACTTCTTGTTGATCTTGAGGCCCAGCGTCATGAAGCGCATGATGTAGATGCCCAGGGCCAGGCACCACACGATCAGCTCCCAGTTGCACAGGAAGTCCAGGTAGGTCTCCGAGTCCTTCAGCATCTGGACGACCCAAAACACACACACACACATACACACACACAAAGAGTTAGGTGTCTGTTTCTCATAAAGGTGTCCCTGTGTTCAGACAAATCTATATACTCCACACCATGTCTGTGGGGAATTGCCTGACCAGCAGCATAACCCAACATGTTCGTCACACCTGGAGTGTTGGTGTACCTATCCGAGTGGAATTCTTCCACTGAGTTTTGCCAGCAGCATAACCCAAACACGTTAGTCAGGCCTTGAGTGCATGCATACACATGTACTTGTGTACCTATCAAGAGTGGGATTCTTCCACAGAATTTTGACAGAGAATAACACTTATGTTGTCAGGCGGGTTTTTTTGGGGTTTTTTCCCAGTGTGCCAAGTGTGTGCTGCATATGGGACTTTGGTTTATCGTTTCATCTGAATGACTAGATGCTCAGGAGAAAGGGCAAGATCGGGATTCTTCTTCTTCTTCTTCTGCGGTCGTGGGCTTCAACTCCCACGTTCACTCGTATATACGCGAGTGGGCTTTTACGTGTATGACCGTTTTTAACCCGCCATGTAGGCAGCCATACTCCGCTTTCGGAAGATCAAGTACGCACGTTAAAGATCCTGTAATCCATGTCAGCATTCAGTGGGTTATGGAAACAAGAACATACCCAGCATGCACACCCCTGAAAACGGAGTATGGCTGCCTACATGGCGGGGTAAAAACAGTCATACACGTAAAAGCCCACTCGTGTGCATACGAGTGAACGTGGGAGTTGCAGCCCACGAAGGAGGAAGAAGGAAGAAGAAGAAACAAACAAAAGCCATAGAAACCCAACATCAAAGTGACTGATAAAGCAAGCATGAAGGATCCCTCCTTACCTGGATGCACATCAAAGTGACTGATAAAGCAAGCATGAAGGATCCCTCCTTACCTGGATGCACATCAAAGTGACTGATAAAGCAAGCATGAAGGATCCCTCCTTACCTGGATGCACATCAAAGTGACTGATAAAGCAAGCATGAAGGATCCCTCCTTACCTGGATGCACATCAAAGTGACTGATAAAGCAAGCATGAAGGATCCCTCCTTACCTGGATGCACATCAAAGTGACTGATAAAGCAAGCATGAAGGATCCCTCCTTACCTGGATGCACATCAAAGTGACTGATAAAGCAAGCATGAAGGATCCCTCCTTACCTGGATGCACATCAGACAGACTGATAAAGCAAGCATGAAGGATCCCTCCTTACCTGGATGCACATCAAAGTGACTGATAAAGCAAGCATGAAGGATCCCTCCTTACCTGGATGCACATCAGACAGACAAGGGAGATGGTCAGGTAGAAGGAAGCCGACACAATCATGTCCACTGAGCGCTGAGGGCCTCGACGCTGCAACCGCGCACAACAAGGTCAATCGACGCATAACAAACGCAAACACACCTGCACATGCAAACAAACACACCAGTACTCGCACACACACAAACCTGCACACTAATGCGCTCATCCACACACACACACACATACGCCACACACCCAGGCATCTGTACACACTGAGTAGTATATATGTCGCTTCTTGTCTTTTTCACACCACACACATTTGCAACAATCACACCTACAAACTACTGCAGTGAAAAAAACACCTATTTTGGACATAACAACAGAAATACCAATAAACAAAACACCACCAACAGCTTATGAATACCACATCATTAATAATAATAATAATAATAATAATAATGGATACTTATACAGCACACTATCCAGAAATCTGCTCTAGGTGCTTTACAAAAATGCTTTTGTTAACATAAAACATTACATCAATGTTACATACACACACCAAAATGTGACTACACACACACACACATACACACAATGCATAATACATTTTAACATACATGTATATCTAACAGCTACCCTAACACATACGCACACATAGGCAGGCACAAACTTACATAAACACACGCACACACTATCCACATTCATATACATGCATGTAGTTATGTACACATGCATACGTATACACACATAGTCAAGCACAGCTAACGCAAAGGAAGTGGACCTGCCACAATTGAACTTATTGCTGAGGGAAAAGGTGATGAAATGCTATGTGCAAATGAAAACACTATATGATCTCTCCCATGATAATCACACCTGAATTCAAGGATGCATGTGAAGGTTAACCTGGATCCCTGCACATGTCCACATGACCCAGCCTTGAGGTCTCAAGGTCTAACCGGCGCCATCAGCCAAGGTTTGTATGCTGGACAGGTAACAGCTTTGTTTCTCTCCCCTTCTGAGTTTTTCACACATGTGGCGCAGTGTACCGTAAAGTTCGGTCTATAAGCCGCGACTTTTTTTTTTTTTACTCCAGCTTCAACCTCTGCGGCTTATACAATGATGCGGCTTATTTGCGGATTTTAACGATCCCGGGAGTGTCACGTTCTCGTCTATTCTTAGCGGCCCTTCAACTCACCAAAATCATGATTTCTGTCCATGAAATTTTTGGATGAGCTTCACGATAGTGTGCTAACTGTTCACGTTTTATAAATCAAATCCCCACACATTAAAGCCTTCAGATCAGCATTCAGTTCTATCTGCTCAAGCATACACCCTCATCATGCCGAAAATGCAACGCAATGCCAATGATGCAGCCTTCAAATTGAAGGCGATCGACCTAGCAGACGACAGTGCAAGCGGCGAACCAGCAGCGACCTCCACTTTGCATTCATGTTCATGAAGTGAAAGCGAGGCTGAAGTCATTGACAAGATGGCGGAGGAAGCTGTGCTGGTTCTCTTCAACTCGACACTGAAGACTAAGATTTCAGTGGATTCAGTAAGCATGATGACGCTGAATAAATGTGACTATCCCTAAATTATGGATCTCATTTTCGTTGTGTTTATTTATTATATTTTTTGTGGCACTGGCAGTATTTTCGCTTGCTTTTCTTTGTGTTGTTCCCGCTTGTGTTTATTTCATAACCTACAGTATTGACAGCTTTTCTGTAGTATCAGTATGTGTTCCAGTACCGGAAATAAGTGCGGCTTATAAGCCAGTGCGGCTTATGTATGTATAAAGTTCAATTTTTTCCAAAATTTAGTGGGTGCGGCTTATATACCAGAGCGCTCAATAGACCGAACTTTACGGTACATGGATCAGTCTGACACCTCCTTCAGAAAACTGAAACTCACCTTGAGATAAGAGCGTAACGACAGCCAGATTTTGATGTTGCGCACTTTGTTCAGACGGAAGTGAGGCATGTCAAACTTGCGGGCACGGCGTGACGAGGTCAGGTAACTGAAGTGTTTGGCATACAGCAGGCGCTGCAATGAATAACCATTTTTCATTCCTTGATTTAAACTGGCATATGACAGGCGCTGGAATGAATACTATTTTTCATTCCTCAGTAACCGGCACACAACTGGCGCTGGTATAAATACCTTTTTTTTTTTTTTTAATTCCTTAGTAACTGATATACATCAGGCACTGGAATAAATACCATATTCATTTCTTAAACTGGCATATGACAGGTGCTGGAACAAACATCATTTTTAATTCCTAAGTCATTGGCAGATGACAGGCATTGGAATAACTAACATTTTTCATTCTTTAGTTACTGACACACAATAGACGCTGGAATAAATGCCATTTAATTTCTTAACACACTCATTTTGTATGCAGTTATGTCGTGATTATCTTCATGGCATACTGACGTCTGTGCAAATTCAGTGTGTGTGTTGCATGCATATTCATGCATTTTAATGAGTCTTTGGTTGAATAATTATACGTTCCTATGTGAGCATGTATGTGCATGCATGAACAGGAGCATGAGACTGATGCGCATGCATGTATGCCAACGCTGTAACGGACTGATAACACCGCATCGTCTAAAAACAATAACGACAACAACAACAACGACCAAAACCCGTGTTCACATCATCGCACACAAACACATGCAAACAGAAACACAACCACACAGAAACACGCAGACACACGCACACAGACATACACACTCACACACATGCACTCACAGACTCACACACACACACACACACACACACACACACACACACAAGAAGACGTACGGACAGTGTTCAAGACGCAGAAGCAGTGGCCAGAGACAAAAAACAAAACAACAGAAAGCAAAAAAAAAACCAAAAAAACACACAATAAAAAAGCAGGGAGCAGCAGACTGAAGCAGCACAGTACCTGTTTGAAGGTCCGGTCAGTGACCGTCAGCAGGAAGAAGAAGATGCAGCTGAGAATCAGCCTCTGTATAAATCCATTGCAGATGATCAGGTTTTGCCTGTGCAACAACCCCACAAAGCCGATGAGTTAACAAAACGAAAAAAAAAAAAAAAAAAAAAAAAAAAAGAAGCAAAAAACACACACACACACACACACACACACACACAGAGCACAGCACAGCACAGCACAGACAAAATGCACCACACCCCCTATCACTCCACGTTCACATCCACCGACACTGATCAAAGACATCATAATAATAATAATGATAGTATCTATATAGCGCTGAATCTTGTGCAGAGACAAATCTAAGCGCTTTCACACCAGTCATTCACACGCATGCATAACTCTAAAACTGAAGAAAATGAAGACAAGGAAGAGGTAGGGGAAGGGAGGCTATCTTGTGAAGAGGTGGGTTTTCAGGCCAGACTTGAAAGAGCTGAGTGCAGAGACCTGACGAAGTGAAAGAGGAAGTTCATTCCAAATGCAAGGTTCAAAGCACAAACTGACATACAGCATGGCACACCCCCACACACTCTACTCACCCCCCACACACATGGTACCAGACTCTCCCCCCCCACACACTCACATACAAATACAGCACAAACAAAGCAACACCCCTCGCCCCCCACAGATACTGACTATTGAGCCCCCTACCCCCAACACACATGGTGAACACAAAGCATGCCATCCCACGTCACCATCCCCACACCCCCACAGACACTGACCAAAGACCACCACCCTAACACACAGCACTACACCACACACACACACCACTACCACAACTACACCATGCACACACACACACACACAAACACACACTCATCCACAACACTACACCACACACACACACACACACCACAACAACACTACACCACATATACACACACAAACACACACACTCTACCACAACACGACACCACACACACCACAACACTACACCAACACAACACTACACCAAACACTACACACACACACCACTAAAATACTAAACCACACACACACACACACACACACACAAACTTGCACAATACTACACTACACACACACCACTAGAATACACCACCACACACATACGCACCACCACAACACAACACCACACACACACACACACCACTAGAATACACCACAGCACACACCACCACAAAACACACACACACACACACACCACTACAAAACTACATCACCCAGACACTCCACCACAACACTACACGCCCCATCCACCCACACACACACCACAACCACAACACACACACACAACACTACACCAACCACACACCTCCTCCCCACCCCACCCTTGTCCCCCCCCCACACCCACCACCACCATCCTCACCCCCAAGAGTTCCTCCTGCACAGGGCCCACAACCAGGAGGCCACCTGGCCAAAGGCCATGGGTGCGGGCAGGTCCTTGGCGTAGTAGAAGCGGTAGGCCAGGGGCACACAGCCCAGGAAGAAGGAGAAGGCCACCCCGATGAAGATGTAGTCTGAGCTCTCCGGCAGCCGGTCCACCTTGTCGATGATGGCCCAGCCGATGTCCAGGGCCGTCAGGTCCAGCTTCTTGCACTCGTTGCCCTCCCAGATCACGCAGCTCACTGGACAAGGGGGAAAGGTTATTGAAAGGGGGTCAAGGTCAAGGTCACCATCGCTCACACGTCTTTTCAAGGCCCTCCCAGATCACGCAGCTAACTGGAGAAGGGGGAAAGGTTATTGAAAGGGGGTCAAGGTCACCATTGCTCACATGTCTTTTCAAGGCCCTCCCAGATCGCACAGCTCACTGGAAAAGTTGAAAGGCTATTGAAGGGTCAAGGTCCCCACTGCCCGCACATCTTAAAAAAAATTAAAAAAAAAAAACTATTTCACCAAGTTTCTGCATGGAAAAACACTCCCAAGCGCCAAATATTTTGGAAATGATGCTCTCAGTCATAGGCTTCGGTTCATGTTAAAACAGACTTGTTCACTTCAAACTGGGTCAGGGGGCAAAGGTTAGTCATTCTTCTATTGGCAGGAACCTGGCTGCAGCTGTTGAGCTCTGTTAAACTGTGAAAAATGGTCTTATCAACATGACCCTTGGTGTCGACAAAAGTCGCCTATGGTGGTGAAAGAGTTGAGGCCCTCCCAGATCATGCAACTCACTGAAGGTTAATTGCCCTACAGCCAGATCCATATTTACCACCCCCATCCTCCTAAATAAAACACAAAACACGCACACACACACACACACACACACAAGATATTCCAAATTCGAATAACACAGGAAATATTCCCAGTCAGGTGATGCTAACAGATGATAAATATATACAAAATATATACAAACAAGATTAGGAAAATTTGTTTATGAATGCTGCTGCAATTTACTGCATTAACTGATTGATTAATTGTGTGATTAATTGTGTGTTTTTCATTCATTTATTTACCATTGCACTTGTGTCTTATAAACCTTACGGTTTCATGGCAATAAAATCTATTCTATCCTATTCTATTCACACACACACAGCGCTGTGCAAGTACGAGAGCTAATGAGAACAAAACTAACCAACAAAGAGAAAAGAGAGAAAGCAAGTACCTTTATCTGGCTGTGAATTATGGCTGGCCATGTTGGTGGAGGTGGGCTGAAAAAGACAACACAACACAAAATTACATCCTGCACAGTGAGCACACTTGAAGGGAAAGCACACATACACACACGCAAAAAAAAAACCACATCACAGTGAACCTTTTCATCTGCTACCAACAATCAAAATACACCATTTTAGGCAGTGACCTGAACAAGCGTCATACTTAAATCATGCTTTTTTTGCGGCCAGACATCTGATCTGAACATTCATGCTCTCTTTCCAACCAGATATCACCTTGTTCTCGTTCGTCAGAGACATTTGATCTGCACTGAACAATCATTGTAACAAATTCACTTTCTCTTTCCAGTCAGACAATCTGATTGTAACTGATCTGACCAATCGTAGTGACTGACTCGCGTTCTTTTCCCAGCGAGAGGTCTGATCTGAACTGATCGTGAAAATCATAGTAACTCACATTCTCTTTCCAGTGAGACTATTGATCTGAACAATCATAGTAACTAACTAACTCAAGTTCTCTTTCCAGCAAGATGCCTGATCAGAACTGATCTGGAAAATCATAGTAACTAACGCATATTCATTTTCCAGTAGGACTTCTGATCTGATCAATCACAGTACCTAACTCATGGTCACTTTCCAGCAAGATGCCGGATCGGAACTGGTCTGAAAAATACATAGTAACTAATGCACATTCATTTTCCAGTAGGACTTCTGATCTGATCAATCACAGTACCTAACTCATGGTCACTTTCCAGCAAGATGCCTGATCAGAACTGATTTGGAAAATCACAGTAACTAACACATATTCATTTTCCAGTAGGACTTCTGATCTGATCAATCACAGTACCTAACTCATGGTCACTTTCCAGCAAGATGCCTGATCAGAACTGATCTGGAAAATCATAGCAACTAACGCATATTCATTTTCCAGTAGGACTTCTGATCTGATCAATCACAGTACCTAACTCATGGTCACTTTCCAGCAAGATGCCGGATCGGAACTGGTCTGAAAAATACATAGTAACTAATGCACATTCATTTTCCAGTAGGACTTCTGATCTGATCAATCACAGTACCTAACTCATGGTCACTTTCCAGCAAGATGCCGGATCGGAACTGATCTGGAAAATACATAGTAACTAATGCACATTCATTTTCCAGTAGGATGCCTGATATGAACTGAACTGATCAATCATCGTTACCCTAACTCATGTTCTCTTTCCAGAGAGACGTCTGATCTGAACTGATCTGATCAAACATAGCAACTAATTTAACACTCTTTCCAGCGAGACTTCCTGTAAATGTTACCTTTATCCTCTTAACATTCTCAGTTTTATAAAAACAACAACAAAAAAACAAACAAACAAACAAACAAAAAAACGCTCAGGGTTTGTGAGAAACATTCAATCTCAAATGATGAATTAATAATAAACTAAAACATATGCTAATAAACAAATGAATAAACAAACAACACAGTATAATACTGATCACAAACTGGCATTTTTCCATGAAACAAACAAACTATAAAACAATGAAATTAGACCTTAACCATCACAGCAGCATTACACCACAAACAAACAAACAAACCAGCACTGTACATTTTGCTCCTTAAAACAGATCACACACACAACTTCAAACGATTATTTTTAGAACCACTCCTCCCCACTGCACACAAATGAACAGCAAGTGCGTGTTTCACAAAGCAAGAAACCTTCCTTGTAAAAGGGATGGCCCCAGTTTGTTTAAAGCACCATCCACACACAAGTCCACACACCTGTGGCGTCAGAAGTGCAACAAACACCAGTTTTTGCCCAAGACTGATACAGGCTTTTTGTCTTGAATATTCCACACACACACACACACACAAACACAACTAAACCAATCTATATTGCTTCAATGTGTCTGAATATGAAAAGAAATTCACGAGTGTTAAATAATAAATGCTCCCTAAAACCAACAACTTCCTGCCAATGCTGCTAAGTGTGTCCTATTCACTTGCATACAGATGATGTACAAGGGCAAAAGAAGCAACAAAGCCAGCACAGTTCCTAACAAAAGGGATGACCCCTGTTTGTTTGAAAACCTTTCATCTGACATAAACAGCAACAAACCAACACAGTTCCTAACAAAAGGGAAACCCCTCTTTGCTTGAAAACCTTTCATCTGACGTGATTAAAGGTTGAAGATTCCATAGCCGTTTTGCTGCCATAGGGACTGTCAGTTCATATTCACTGTGCCTTGGTCTAGGGCTTGGCACGGGATGGCAGAGCTCAATCCTATTCCGTTGTTTTAACTTTCCCTAACCACTATGTGGAGTGATGGCCTAGAGGTAACGCGTCCGCTTAGGAAGCGAGAAAATCTGAGTGTGCTGGCTCGAACCATGGCTCAGACGCCAATATTTTCTCCCCCTCCACTACACCTTGAGTGGTGGCCTGGACACTAGTCATTCAGATGAGACGATAAACCAAGGTCCCATGTGCAGCATGCACTTAGCTAACGTAAAAGAACCCACGGCAACAAAACTGTTGTTCCTGGCAAAATCCTGTAGAAAAATCCACTTAGGAAAAACAAATAAACCTGCACGCAGGAAAAAAAATACAAAAAAAATGGGTGGCGCTGTAGTGTAGCAACACGCTCTCCCTGGGGAGAGCAGCCCGAATTTAACACAGAGAAATCTGCTGTGACAAAAAGAGAAATACAATACAATACAATACAAAGTCAGGTTCCCAATAACACCTTGGTGAAGTGAGGGAAACTGGAGTAAAGTACCTTTCCCCAAGGACACAATATCATACCAAAACTGGGCTTCAAACTCTTCATCACTGGTAAACATTGGATTTAAAAGTCCAATGCCTAACCGATTCTGCAACAGCACCTTCAAAATCCGACGTGTGCACAACAAAAACTAAATAAATGGCAGAAGCGCACCAACACAAAATCAACATTTAATTCCAGAATGATGCAGTCTGTGTGTCTTAAACTGGCTACAACAGACAGACAGAGACACTATTGTATACACTGCAAATGTGCAAGAAATCATTTCCTTTTATTACCAACAAAAAATTCCCATAATACCATATAGTTTATTTAAGACACGTCTAAAAATAAAAACAGAAAAAGAAAAAAAGATCCACATCACCCACACACACACACACACAAAAAGAAGAAAAAAAAAAAAAGAAAGGGGACAAACACAAGCAACAATATTCTTGATGAATACAAGCATACATACACAGACAAAAGACAATAACATGAACATATTACTTAGTAATTAATGAGTAAACAGAAAAAAAAATGGCAAGAAAGATTGCCATGTAGGAAAGGCAATTTTGTTTAAGAGAAGACAAAGATTCATAAGTTTAAAAGGAGAAATATATGCATAATTAGAACTTACAAAAGAAGGGAAAACAAGACCAAAAGAAGCACAGCACTGAAAACAATCTAGAACATACATGAGTAATACATGTTTTGGACTGAGGATATGAGTGCATACACACGCATACATACACATAACATCCATATATAAAGTGAAAACTTCACAGCGTCTGGAGCTTTAGACAAAAACAACAAACAAGTGCAGTCAAGAAACGAAAGGCATGTTAAGTGAACTGCATTCTTTTTTTTTCTTTTTCTTTTTTTTTTTTTGAGCAAGTTTCTCAGTTCATTACACTATTCCCTTTAGTGACCTTTCTGGCAGTAAGCACACCACTGGTACACAGTTGTGGCCTTTTGTCTATTTCAAGGAGCAAAACATACACATTTCTCTGCATTTTTTTTTCCAGATATAACTACACACACACACACACACACACACACACACACACACACACAGAATACATGAAAGGCAAAGGAGAAAGAAAGTAACAAGGAATTAAAGAAAACGTCCCCAAACCATCTTTCAAAATTTGCTTGAAAGGAGAGAAACTCAAAAAGGCCAAAGACATTAAAAGATAGCGATAACACCAAAGACGGAACTGCAGCATAAGATGCCAGATGGGCATGAAAAAAAAAAGGTTTAAAGGAAATGTTCTTCCTAAAATTACGTTAAAGTAACATACCGTGACCCACTAGTGCAGACTCCGGCAGAGGTCTGATTCCTGTCCTGTGCAAACTACTACCCGCCTATGCAGAGAAAACAAAAGTAACTAAAAAAAAAAAAAGGTTTAAGGACCCATAACCTTTCACAGCCATCGAGGCAGTGAGTTCATATTCACTGTGTCAAGGGCATGGCATTGAAAGATGCAATGTTTTTAAAAGCGAATATGTGAAATGCTTTTATTTGAGAACGTATGTTTATTACTCTTGTTTAATCAAGTAATCCGCGTGTGGGGGGTGGGTGGGTGCAGGTGTGTGCTGATTATCTGGTTGTGGTTTTCCGTAATGTATCTTTATTCTTATTTTATCTATTATAATCAATGTGCAGTATAGTAGGCTATGTTTATAATTATATTCAAATAATGTTTCTTAATTCTTTCTGTTTTTACATTAAGAATACTAGTTATTACCTGCAGTGTGTGGATGTATGTATGAAACGGTGTATAAGATATTTTTTACATTTGTATCTTCGTAATATTCGTAAAAGCTGTTGTTGACTTTTACAGTTATGGTCCCCATGTTGTTTACTTGTCTATGTTGTGATAATGCACCTGACCAAATTTCTCCAGTAGGAGATAATAAAGTTATCTTATCTTATCTTATCTTATCTTATGTCCTCTTCTTCTGTTGCTTTAACCTTCCCAAACCAAAGTCCGGTACCGATTTCACACCTGGCTGTACTGAGGAAAACCAGAAGGAAACACCTTTCCCCAGGGCACGACAACAAGGCCTCAAACCTCAAACCCTAACAATGACTGATGAACACTGGTCAGGATTCTGATGCCAAACCAATTCTGCCACAGCACCCTCTCAGCATAACAACACAAGAATATAAGAAATCCATAGCAAAACAAAACAATAAACAAAAGAGCAACTCTTTGTTCAGTAAATGCCAATGTTCACCATTGCCTTTACTTTACCTTACTTGGCTTTGTTACCATTCAGAGAATTACTCAGTTAACTCTCTCCATACGAACGGCAAAAGAGATGACGTTAACAGCTTTTCACCCCAGTTACCATCATCAAAATATTGCCAAGCGGAAGGCTCTTATACTGAAGAGGTGAATGTTGACAAAGAATACCACAATTCTGACGACGGAAGCTAAAGGGTTGGGTCATTCAGACACCCACTGGACATCCGAGGGGTCTGTGTAGAGGAGAAGAGAGGGCTGGCCGTACTGGGTGAGTTAAAACCAAACCATATGTGGACGACGATGGGGTGGGGGTAGAGGAGGTAGGGGGTGTCTGCAGAAAACGACCATTTACAAAGTTCATCCAATGTCAAAAATTTCTGGTGATGTCTGTGCTGTGGTACATACTAACTAGCGTGAAGTGTGGAGAATGGAACTGTAGTGATGGTGATGATGTTTAAGAGTAAATAATAACCTCCGATATAAGAGACACTGGACACTGGACACTGGAATTATTTATTGTCATTGCCAAGAAAGGTCTTTTGACAAGGGGGCAACAACATAAATGCATATATTTTAGCTTCAAAACAACAACAACAAAAAACTATATTTTTTCTCTGAATCCTTCAGTCAGTTTAAACCAAGAAAATATGTAATACTTGGAAACACTTAAGTCACATCCTGACAAAAACTCAACGAAACGGAACTAAAGAAAAACAACAATGTAATGATAATAAAATACCAAAATGAATGGGGACTGACTCGACCATCCATTCAAAAATACATCAAACCAATACATACTGCCTCAACAATACATTTAAGTATGCAATGTTATGTTTTCTGTTTTGTCCAAATAAAATAGCAACTTCTGTACTAACTGTAATTAAGTGTCTTCTATGCTGTTGATACTATTCTGACTTATGTACCTTTGTCTCATTGTTTGAGCTTCTGCAATGAATTTAGCAACCGATCTAATTATGATTTCATTATCACATGACAAGACAGTAACAACAGAGAGAGAGAGAAAGAAAAAGCACACCAAAAACCCCACCCAACTAACCAGTTTCTTTCAATTTACAAGTTGAATTAACACACACTAGAGTTATCACTTTACAACACACACACACACACACACACACACACACAAATTCTACAGCAATCCATTCAGGAAAACAGAATTTGACACCTCATTTATCCGTCTCAACCCTCTTTCAGCCTTCACCGCTTGAAAATTACTACGGTCCAGAGAATGAGATTACTCAGATTTTTACTTGAGATGACACGGGTTAAAGAGAAGTCCAGAAAAAACAAAGGTCAGATCCACCACACACCAAGCAGAGGAAAGTCACGTCACACCCACACACACACACACAGAGTCAAGCCACAGGCGGCACTCTGCAATACCTGCAGCAGACTGTCATTGAGGAAAATGCGAGGGACGGAGCCCCTAGACCCCTGCTACACACCAAAAACACACAACAACACACCAACTGAAAAGTCAACATGTCATCCACCCCCCAGAAAAAAAAGCACCCAACAACACAGCACGCTCTACCATCCTACACAGTGGGCAATCTTCAACCGCACCTGACAACCAAAAATATAAATAAATATTTTTATTTTGTGACCAATACACCTTATCTCACACACACATTTATATATACATATAAATATATATATTTACAGTAGTGACAGCCATGACTGATCATGGAATGAACGCAATCACTTCCAGCACTTGGAAACAGAAGTGCTGTATGAGAACACATTTCACAAACGATGCTACAGTTCAATGAAAGCCATCAAGTTGTCAGGAACAAGATCAGTGGAGAAGCATGACCCTGACATTGTGTTCTCTCAGCGCTACATCTAATTAACCCCTTGACCTGCTGAACCCTGGCAAAATGACATCGGTGACACAAGAGTCTTAAAGGCAGTTACAGCTTTTCGTTTACGCATCAGTAGTGGCTTTGTACAAGAAAAACAAAGTGCTGCAATGCAATACAAAGAGGAAGCAGTCCAAATACAGATGGGTCACCGATATCTTGATCAACATGCTGTGTCCTAGTGATGTGACAGGCCGTCACTGATGAGTGCACTCGGACTGCAGATGTCATGGGGTTAAAAACTAGCATAAACTAAAACCAGAATAACGTGTGCTTGTTTTTTCTTTTTCTTCTTTTTAAAAAAAATTTTTTTTTTTTTTTAAGTAAAGCAACTGAAGGCAAGGAAGGCAAGACATTCATTTCAGTTACCCCACTGGAGACACTGAAAGTAGGGGTGGGGGAGGGGATACACTCAACACCTTCATGCACTGATACAAAACACACACACACACAGAAACCCAACAACAACAACAACAACAGAAAGATGGTTCACAAAAGCCACAAGCACATGCACGACAACAACAAAAAAAAAAAAAAAGGGAGACACAGGTGCTGTCGCAGGACAGCAGCATCAACAGAAATCAAATCAAATCAAATCAAATCATGTTGCGTACAGCCCCAGCCGACCACAACGACAGGGGGAGGCCATCTCAGGGCTGTAGGGTTGAAGCGCTTACAAGTCGATGTAGAAATCAAAAGTAACAGCAGAAAGCTAAAGAGTAAAGGGGGGGGAAGGAAGCTGACCGGCTGCAGCAGATTGATGTCGTGGAAGGGGGTGGAGGGCAGGCCGGCCCCCACCAGGTCCTCCTCCCCGGCAAACTCCTCCTCCTGGATGTTGCTCTCGTTCTCCGACAGCTCACTCTCCGAGTTGCTGGTGGAGTAGGAGGAGGAGGTGGTCACGTCTGACTGCATCCGGTCCTCCCACTCCTCCGAGCTGATGGTGGCCTGCAGTGTAATTTTTTTATTGCACTGCATTGTGTTGTGTTGTGGTGTGTTGTGTTGTGGTGTGTTACTGTGTTGTGTTGCACTGTACTGTACTGTATTGTGTTGTGTTGTACTGTATTGCATTGCACTATATTGTATTGTTTTCTGTTGTGTTGTAATGTATTATACTGTACTGTATTTATAGTATTGTATTAATTGCATTGTGCTGTGCTGTATTATACACACACACACACACACACACACACACACACACACACACACACACAGCCATCTTTGTCTTTGTGGTCAGCTTGGGATTTGTCCACACTCTTTGTGTCAGGCGGGCTAGCATTGTGGCTGACCACGAAGACAAAGATGGCTGTATACAATGCCTGCGTCCTCAGCACCTTGCTGTATGGCAGTGAGGCATGGACCACACATGCTCGTCAGGAGAAAAGGCTCAATACCTTCCACCTGAGAAGCCTACAGCACATACACAGCATCTTCTGGCAAGACAAGGTGACAAACACCGAAGTCCTGACTCGTGCTGGCCTTCCGACCATGTATACCATGCTGAGACAGCATTGGCTGCGCTGGCTGGGCCACGTTCGCCGCATGGAAGATGGTCGCATTCCAATAGACATCCTTTATGGAGAGCTCGCCATGGGGCAGAAAAGCATAGGCCGCCCACAGCTGAGATACAAAGATGTTTGCAAACATGACATGAGGGTGCTTGAGATCAACACTGATTCCTGGAAGGACCTTGCAGATGACCGCAACAGACGAAGAAGCACTCTCAAGAATCAGCTACGGATTGGTGAGGACAAACTGTCAGCTGCTGCAGCAGAAAAGCGAGCTCGCAGAAAAGGGACAGCTGCCAACAGACCAGCATCAGCTTACACATGTGACCGCTGCGACAGAGACTGTCTCTCTCGCATCGGTCTCTACAGTCACAGGCGACGCTGCTTGGTCCAAGCAGACAGCCCAATTAGACATTAGGTCAGATATACTCTACCCATGGTCAGCCATGACCGAAGGAGGCCTACTACTATATATATTTATATATTAGATACTTCAGCCATTTCCAGTATCAGAGTATGATGGAAGTATAAAAACATTTCAATCAGTTTGTTGTAAGAGAATTCTTTACCCCCTCAAATTCTGCATATCCCATCTTTAAAACAACAACACCAGTACATATTTCTCTATTCCGTCACAGTTAACTGAGGTGAAAACACCACACACACACACACACACACACACCCTACCTTATTCACAGCCTCAGCCGACTGAGCCACAGCCTCATTCTCTGAGGAGCTGATGCCACTGGTCTGTGTCAGCTTGCTCTGGGCTCGAACCCCCAGCAACTTGGGGGGCAGCGGTCTGGGCCGCTGGTTCTCCGGGAGGTCGGTGCCACTCTGGTTGGCACTGGTTCGGCGGCGGCGACGGATGCCACTGACAGACTGCCTGGCATCAGGTGAGCCTGGCTCACTGGCTGATGACTCCCCTGGGATTGAGGAACCATGATGGCATACATATATATATATAAGAGAGACAGGAACCGTTACACTGTACACTTAAAGATACAGGAAGCATGGCAACATACACTGAGAGAAAGAGGCCCATGACAATGAAAACTTAATGATACAGGAACTATGACACTATACACTTAAAGAGATACAGGAACTATTACGATGTACACTAGGAGATACAGGAACCATGGCAACATACACTTTGAGATACAGGAACTATTACAAGATACACCCAGGGATGCAGGAACCACGTACACCTAGAGATACAGGAACCATGACAATGTATACTTAGAAGCTGATACAGGAACTATGGCAATGTATACACTTAAGAGATACAGGAACTATGGCAATGTATACTTCGGATACAGGAACTGTTACAAGATACACCAAGCGATGCATGAACCATGTACACTTAGAGACACAGGAACCATGACAATGTGCACTCAGACTGGGTTAGAGATACAGGTACTATGACAATGTACACTTAGAGATACAGGAACAATGACAATGTGAGGTACACTTAGATTTACTGGAACCATGACAATATACACCTGAGATACAGGCCCATGACAACGTACACTTAGAGATACAGCACAACATATACTAAAAGATACAGAACAATATACACTCATACAGGAACCATGACAAAGCACACTTAGAGATTCAGGCCCATGACAATGTACACTTGGAGATACAGGACAGTGTACACTTATATGGTAACCATGACAATGTACACTTAAGAGATACAGGACAATGTACACTTGGAGATGCATGAACCATGACAATGTACACTTAAGAGATACAGAACAATGTACACTTGGAGATGCACGAACCATGACAATGTACGCTTAAGAGATACAGGACAATGCACACTTGGAGACGCATGAACTATGACAACGTACACTTAAGAGATCCAGGCCCATAACAATGTACACTTAGAGATATACTATAGGACAATGTACACTTGGAGATACATGAACCATGACAATCTACAATTAGAGATACTGACCCTTGATAATGTACACTAAAAGAAACAGTACTCATGACAACGTACACTTAAGAGATCAAACAAGAACCATGACATCACACACTTATCGGCTACAACTCGCATCCCTCAAAACAGCAATTAGGACACACAGCTATGGACATAAAGCAGCACTTTTTCTTCAACTTCAACCCATGTACTATCCTTGCAGAACAATGATACAGGAACCATGACAAGGTACACTAACTGACTGCATCTCAATTCCCTTAATACACTCATTATCATGCACTGTTATGGACTATAACTTGTAAGGTGATCCTTTTTTTCCTCATCTTTGACTCATATGTACCCTTTTAGCACACTGTACCAAATGTGTGGTTAATTCCTTAAAATCTGTCAAAACACTGCTGTGAGTCAGAATCATATCAAAACGTGGGCCTCCCAATCCTGAAGTACAATGTGGCTGCGAAAGCAAACAATACCTTCCCTCAGATCAGCATAGAGAAAGAAAAACAGCTCACCAATAACTCACTAAGGGAAGAGAGAACAGCACAGTTTCAGGATGGCAGAGATTCAAAGAGCAAGCAAGCAGATGGAGCAACAAGTGGTTTTTTTTTTTCTTTTTTTCTTACAGTTCTGATTATGATGTCAACTAGTCAGGGCTTTGACTCTGGCCAAAGCTAAAGAAGCAACCATGACTGTGGTGGCCACAGCTATCAGTCCACCAATGCTTAACTTCCTGTTTTATCATTTTGATGTGTGCCTTGTATTGTGTATAATATGCTGTACCTTGCATATGATCAACACTGGAAATTCTGGAATCAAAATTTGAAGGGTGTGTCTCAAAGCACCTTCCAGTCTGTAAAATACAGTATTAAGTGTCTTGGAATTCCTTCATACAGTCATAATGACAAAGGAGTTACTCAGTGCATCTAAGTGAGGGACAGATTAGTTCTCCATCCATTGCCTCCCATTCTTCCTCACACACACACACACACACACACACACACAGAGCGACTAATTTGTCATAAATCACTGATGACTGTCTCCGACAATTTTTCTGATGGTGGTGGACTGGATCATGCGGCAATCCACAGCAGACCAGAAGACCGGCATCCAGTGGACCTTCACCAAACAGTTGGAAGACCTCGACTTCGCGGACGACATCAGTCTCCTCTCCCACACGAAACAACACGCACAGGAAAAGTTAGACCGCGTCGCAATAGAGGCAGAGAAGACTGGCCTCAGGATCAACATCGGAAAGACAGAGATCCTACGCATCAACAACAAGCAGCAAGACCCAGTCCGATTACAGCAGGAAGAGATCAAAGAAGTGGAAAAGTTCACATATCTGGGCAGCGTAGTGAGCAAGGATGGTGGAGCAGACAATGACATCAAGAGCCGCGTCAATAAAGCGAGACACGCCTTCAGAACTCTCCGACCCATCTGGCAATCTTCAGCCCTCTCACTTCACAACAAGATCAGAATATTTAACACCAACGTCAAGTCAGTCATGCTGTACGGCTCAGAGACATGGCGCACTACCAAGACCAACAGGAACAAACTCCAGACATTTGTCAACAGATGCCTGCGCAACATTCTGAACATCAGGTGGCCTGAAAGCATCTCAAATGAAGACCTCTGGGGCAGAACCAAACAAGCACCCATAGAAAAAGAAATCAAAAAGAGAAAGTGGGGGTGGATAGGCCACACGTTGCGCAAGTCACCACTCAACATCACTCGCCAGGCACTTGACTGGAACCCCCAAGGCAAACGCAAAGTTGGCAGACCCAGGCAGACTTGGAGAAGAAGTACGGACACTGAAGTGAAGGCAGCCGGAATGATGTGGGCCCAGATAAAGAGGATCGCCCCAAACCGTGTCCGTTGGAGGAGTGCTGTTGCGGCCCTTTGTTCCCGAGCGGAGCTATAGGCATAAGTCAAGTAAGTCAAGTCACTGATGACTGACGCAGACAGAAGAAACAGACACGAACAGTTGAAAAGGAGGAAAGCTGAACAAATGACGTATCCCCATCTTTAGGTTGCTGACTCCCACAAGTCATCCCCTGCTTTTCCCCAATGAAAACTACCATTCCCCACATCCCTGTGCGTTATTTCTCTCCCCCACAGACATGCATACACACATGCACAAAATCACACCACATACACACATGCACAGACACAAACACACATGATCACCCCCCCCTCCACACACACACACACAAACACATAAATGTACAGTCACACACACACAGAGTGGCACAAACACATAATCAAGCATACAATGGTACAAACATATAATCATGTACAAAATCTCGCAAGCAGAAACACACACACACAATGTACACAATTTCACACACACACACACAGTGACACACACACACACAATGTACACAATTTCACACACACACAGTGACACACACACGCACAGTATTTCAACCACACAAAGTGACACACTCACACACACACATATGCAAATCATCACAAACACAAGCACATCCCCACCCTCCTGTAGTCATAACCACAACACAACCACCAATTCACACAAACACACACACACACACACACAGACAACCGTCCATAACAGAACACCCCACCTTCAAGCTGCTGTTGCTGCTGGGCCATCTTCCTGGGCGAGGCGTTCAGGGCAGGGGCGGACAGGGAGGAGGCAGGCACCGCATCCAATGAGGACGGGCTGGGCAGGGGGCTCTTAGGCACCGGCATGCCCACGCTGTCTCCGTCGTCACAGTTCTCCGCCTCGCTCCCAGAGTCTGAGGGGTTGTAGTTGGAGGAGTTGGAGACGTGACCCGTGTCCGACAGATTGTCTTCCTCCCTCTGCCCCCCAGCGGGGATGCCATCCACCAGTGAACTCCCGCCCACCTCTTTCACAAAAGACACCGACACTTTTCTCAGCAGCTCATTGGGCGCCGCTGGTGTTTCCTCCTCCTCCTCCCTCTCGTGGGAGCTGGACAGCGGGGTGAAGTCGTCGGAGGCCTGTTCTGTCACCACCCGGCGGTCCAGCTGCACAAACTCGTACATGCCCGCCAGGGAGTCCGAGTCCGTGGTGTCCTGCCGCGGGTGGTGGCACGGCTCGCTTTCGTATAGTGTCGCCGACTCACAGCCGTCCTCGATGCCACTGCTGCTCCTGTCCGTGGCGTCCTTGCTCCTCCCCCCCTCCGCCCCAACGTTTTTCCTCACCCCTGGAGGTGTCAACGACTTACCCACCACCTCCCTACCCGTTCCCCTCTCGCCCCCCACCGCAACCCTCAACCCTTCCTTCACCACCTCGCCGGCATTGACCATCCCCCCCGCGGTCGTCTCGTCTTCCCCGCTCCTCCCCTCCTCTCTCCTGCCGTCCTTCGGCGACGTGAGGAGGGTCCTGCTGTTCATCTCGGCGGTAAAGCTGCAGGACGCACTGTCCACCGACGTTGGGGAAGGGGTTGGTGTCAGTTTATGCACCGTGTCTGCGATGCGAACGCTCTTCTTCTCGCCCCGCTTGGAGCCCCCCCGAATCCTGCTTTGGGAGGCGCTCTTCCTGGGCGAGGACAGTAGAGGGTGGGAGGAGGAAGAGGAGACCTCTGTGCCCTCCACCTCCAGGTGGGGGACGTTCCAGAGGCTGGTGGTGTGGTGGTGGCGGTGGTGTCTGGAGGAGGAGGAGGTGTGGAGGTCTCTGATGCTGCCATCCTGAGGGCCGTCTGTGAAGTCCTGCTGTGTGGAGCTGCCACCAGGACTGGCGTCTGTGGCCATATCTCTGGGCAGGGAGCCTCCCCCCTGCCTCTCTCGCTTCTTCTGCTTACTGTCCACACACACACACAGTGTGCTTCAGTTAAACAGCAGAAAATGTAGAAAAGGTTAAAAAGAGGAAAAACGATGTACAAAATTTAAAGACATGAATCTGTGGCCATGAACATTTCCTGGTTCATTAAAACCTACAGCTGAAAGGCCAGACAACTGACCACACCCATGATGGGTATCATCAAATCACGCTGACCCGAAACTCAAAACTCCCCAAGGAGTGATAAAATGGCTAACACCCATGGATCTGTCCAGGTATACATCACTCATTTCAGGCAGAGGCTCAGCGCAATAGTACAAAAAGATCTCTGCAATCGATGATAAAGTGTAAAACCAGTCTCTAGATTTTCCCAGATGGGAGGGAAATAATTCCTAGGAACCACAACAAAAACAAAACAGCCACCAAGTATTGGATGAGCTGAAAGGTTCCCGTTTTTGATATCCTTCTTTGTTCTCTTCAGCGACATCCTCATGAGTCTATACAGGAGACATGTGGCAGTGCACATATCAAACCCCCCTGAGGAAGACTTACGAGGTCAAACAGAACCCAGCATAATCAGCAATATTAGACATGAACTATGAAGTATTCATTTAATAATAATCTTTTTAAAAACAAAAAACTGGTGGCTCAAGAAAAAAACAAGTAAACACCATTTCTTTTTCAATCAACATGAAGTGGTGGTAAAAAACAAACAAAAACAAACAAACAAAAATACCCCCCCCCCAAAAATCCAACATGATTTTATGAGAATACTGAAGTTGAAAAAAAAAAAAAAGTCTGCCTTTACCATGGTACTGATGCATGCCACACCTCCATCATGAAGGAGCTAACTGCAATGCGCTCTCTTTAAAAGCTCCTTCCTCCTCTCCACCCCCTACCCCAAAAGCAGGGCTGGTGCAGCCTATATAAATCACTCCCTACGATTTGACATCTTGAAACTGAAACTGGAAGATTTCTTAACCATCATTCTCCCTATTTTCACACTACGCTCTAGCAGCAAACACCGAGACAGAGCTGGCCACTGTTCATCTCCGTCAGGATGCGGAGCCTGAACGATAAATGTTGATGTCACAAGATCAAACATGTGAGGAATGCGAAGGAAAGCTTTTTACACTACACTCTAGCAGCAAACACCGAGACAGAGCTGGCCACTGTTCATCTCCGTCAGGATGCGGAGCCTGAACGATAAAATGCTGATGTCACAAGATCAAACATGTGAGGAATGCGAAGGAAAGCTTTTTGCACTACACTCTAGCAGCAAACACCGAGACAGAGCTGGCCACTGTTCATCTCCGTCAGGATGCGGAGCCTGAACGATAAATGTTGACGTCACAAGATCAAACATGTGAGGAATGCGAAGGAAAGCTTTTTACACTACACTCTAGCAGCAAACACCAAGACAGAGCTGGCCATTATTCATCCCTGTCAGGATGCGGAGCCTGAACGATAAAATGTTGACGTCACAAGATCAAACATGTGAGGAATGCGAAGGAAAGCTTTTTACACTGCACTCTAGCAGCAAACACCAAGACAGAGCTGGCTATTGTTCATCTCCATCAGGATGTACGGAGCCTGAACGATAAAATGCTGATGTCACAAGATCAAACATGTGAGGAATGCAAAGGAAAGCTTTCTGAGGTGTGTGTGTGTGCGTCTCGCTAGGATATCATCCCGTCCCAGCTGACAGGAATTCGGAGGAATGGGACAAAAAGCAACACTGAAAAATGCACCGAACTTAATTTTTCAAAACCCGTCTGGTCTGCTGAAAGGAATGACATGGATACAAATAGTGGATCTTTTAAATTTCTCCTTTTTCATTGTCACGCTAGTGCAGAATGATCAACCCTGTTTGTTACTGGTAATATTTTGTCATTACATATCCCCACCGCCTTGGTAACTATGCATCTACTTGTTTATTCAACCATTTGTGTGCCCAAGTACACACTTCCCTACTTGTCATGCTGGCCGTCACAAGAGTGCACAATGATCAGTCCTGTTTGTTATCGGTAATTTTTATCGTTACATATCCCCCATCCTCACCACCTTGGTAACTGTGTATCTATTTTGTTCATTCAGCCATTTATAGTATGCATGAGTGCATAGCTCCATTGCTAGACGTCATTTAAATGCAGAATGATTAATCCTTGTATTTTGTATTTGTATTACTTATTTTTTGTCACAACAGATTTCTCTGTGTGAAATTCAGGCTGCTATCCCCAGGGAAAGTGCGACGCTACACTGACAGCACCAACCATTTTTTTTTCAAAAATCCTGTTTGTTGTCGGTAATTTGTTATCATTACATATCCCCCACCCTCACTGCCTTGGTAAACTGTATATCTATTTTGTTTATTCAACCATTATTTGTGTGCATGTGTGCACAGTTAAGTTGCTGGCCATCATTTCAGTGTAGAACGATCAATCCTGTTTGTTACTGGTCATTCTTATAATTTTATATCCTCCCATTCCCCACTGCCTTGGTAATTGTGCATCAAACTGTTCCTTCAACCATTTTTTTTTTTTTTAGCTTTAGCGCACGGTTCCGTACCTGCCATGCCGGCCGTCACGGCGCGGGGGTTTGAGGGAGAAGTGGGCCAGCACTGTCTGTGCGTGGATCAGGCCCAGCAGGAACATCAGCCCCATGGGCACCACCACCTCCGTCAGGGTCAGCTCCTGCACACAGAGATTACCACATACACATGTGTTTTGTGTGGTGTGGTGTGGTGTGGTGTGGTGTGGTGTGGTGTGATGAAATGTACTGAGTGGCGTGGTGTGGTGTGGTGTGGTGTGATGAAATGTACTCTGTGGTGTGGTGTGGTGTGGTGTGGTGAAATGTACTCGGTGGTGTGGTGTGGTGAAACTTTTGTGGTGTGATGTCTAATGATGTGATGTGATGAAATGTACTGTGTGATGTGCTGTGTCGTAATATGATGTACTGTTTGGTGTGGTGTGGTGTGGCGTGGCGTAATGTGGTGTGGTGTGGTGTGGTGTGGTGTGGTGTGGTGTGGTGTGATGTGATGTGATGTGATGTGTACTGTCTGGTGTGGTGTGGTGTGGTGTGGTGTACTGTCTGGTGCAGTGGTGTGGTGTAGTGTGGTGTGATGTGATGTACTGTCTGGTGTGGTGTGGCATGGCGTGGTGTGGTGTGGCATGGCGTGGCGTGGTGTGGTGTGGTGTGGTGTGGTGTGTGTGGTGTGATGTACTGTCTGGTGTGGCGTGGCATGGCATGGCATGGCGTGGCGTGGTGTGGTGTGGTGTGGCATGGCGTGGCGTGGTGTGGTGTGGTGTGGTGTGGCGTGGTGTGGTGTGGCGTGGTGTGGTGTGGCGTGGTGTGGTGTGGTGTGGCATGGCGTAGCGTGGTGTGGTGTGGTGTGGTGTGGTGTGATGTACTGTCTGGTGTGGCGTGGCATGGCATGGCGTGGCGTGGTGTGGTGTGGTGTGGCATGGCGTGGCGTGGTGTGGTGTGGTGTGATGTACTGTCTGGTGTGGTGTGGCGTAATGTGGTGTGGTGTGGTGTGGTGTGGTGTGATGAGATGTGATGATGTGATGTGATGTACTGTCTGGTATGGCATGGCGTGGCGTGGCGTGGCGTGGCGTGGCGTGGCGTGGCGTGGTGTGGTGTGATGTGATGTACTGTCTAGTGTGGCGTGGTGTAGTGTGGTGTAGTATGATGTGATGTGTTGTACTGTCTGCTGTGGCGTGGTGTGCTTTGCTGTGCTGTGCTGTGATGTGATGATGTGATGTGATGTACTGTGTGGTGTGCTGTTCGACTTGTCAATGTCCAGTAAAACTACTCACGTCTTCGATGAGGCTTCCATCCAGGTTGGAGAAGTAGACAAAAGCGGTGACAGTCTGGAGAAGGTAGAGGCTGAGCAGCAGGTAGAACACCTTTCTGGACGACTGCAACACCCACCTTGACACGAACACACATCAATGATAAGCATGTGCGCGTCAATAGCACACATTCATCAGCCATGATAAATAATGACATTTAGCAATGCACATGCACATCAACAATACACATGCTGGCATCAACAATACACATTCACATCAAGTCATACAGCAAGACATCAGTAACACACATACACGCTGATAATACACATCTGATCAATAATACCCACAGCTTTCATGTTGCTTAACAGATAAATTGATTTGGTCACGGAGCATTTCTCCTTAAACAAATATTTGTTTCATGGTTCACTTATTTTCATACTTGCATTGTTGTTGCCCTGAGAGAGAGAGAGAGAGCGTGTGAGTGCGTGTGCATGCATGTATGTGTGCATGCATGCATGCGCGTGTGTGTATGCAAATGTATATGTGGTAGCAGAGAGGGCTGGGTGGGTTTGTGGATTTTTGTTCCATTCCTCACACCCCACCTATACCCCATTTGGATAATTTGAAATCAAGAGCAGGAGTTTGTATTATACTCCATGCCTGGTGATACATATTCTTACCATGTCAAACTGATGCAAACTAGGCCTATCGGTTTGCTCTGCTTGGCCAAATCTCGCGCGGCTAACAGTGAAAAGACGACCCGTCTTGCCCCGTCTGCTCTTAGCCAATTTGCTGTGATGGTGATTGTGTGATGCTCCTGCTTCCTTCCATACCCTTTTCCCCCACCCCCTTCGCTGTCACAATCATGTGAGTGATTTTTCACTTTGATTCAAATGTGAGGTATTCTGATGATCAAATAACTGTTGTTTTTCATCTTATCATTTCTTGAAATAGCTTTTAATGTGTTGCTCTATCTTATGATGAGCCTGAAGGCAAATGTCTGCACATGATGCGTTCAGACATTAAAGGGATTAACTGACTGAATGTTGTTCACATACATCAGCGCAACTCACAGTCACACACATCAACACAACACGCACACACACACACACACACCTATCAATAATAAACATCACTAACATAGAAACACATCCATGTTACAGACACACGTCAATGACACACATCAATACCACACATACATATCAGTAATACACAAAAGACATCAATAATACACATACATACACATCAATACAACACACACACATCAATAATCCTCGCGCACACTGATGATACACAATCACATCAGTGCAAGAACAAGTTAACAGCAGCACCGCACTCACCATCTGTAGTAGAACGGAAAGAAGAGGATGCGCACAAAAGCCTTCTTGGTGATGTAGATCCATGGCACTTGGGGTTTGGTTTTGGTGAAGGTGGAACCTGTATCACACACACACACACACACACACACACACACACGCATGCACACACACACACACACACGCACACACACACACACGCATGCACACACACAGCATGCATGCACAGGCACACACACACACACAAACAGCATCTTTTAACAAGCATGACTGATTTAGACTCCAATGGATCCTGAGCCACTAAAACATCCATTAATTTTCCACTGCCTGAGTGGAGAACGAAGTATGGTTTCACAGGAGATGACTGAAAACGAGGCCAAAGGTTCCGCTTGAAAAGCAAGCATAATTATGCCCTTTCGTCCGAAACGCCCACCTCAAAACAGGCCCGTTTCACCCTTGAAAACAAGAGAAGGACCGCCAAACTGTCAAAAGGTAAAAACTTCCATACAAATAAAAGTCCAACCGCAGAGGTGAGTGCAAGCGGGAGCTGCAACTTAGAAGCCCAGAAGAAGAAGGAGAGAAAGAAAAAGAAGAAATTCAGTTTCCTACATAGATGAGTTGGATCCATTTATAGTTTTGCAGCCATCAGCAGAGACTACATGCCAAAAAAACCCCAACTATATCATAAAAAGAAAATAAAAAAAGAGAAGAAAAACTGAACTGAATATTTTAATGGGGAAAACATGATTTGTAATTTCAAAATAATGACACTTTTCTAACGAAGCAACATTACACACACACACACTCCCCCCGCCCCCACTAACCCCACCCCACACACACACACAGTCTCCCCTCACCCCATCCCCCTCCACTAACCCCACCCTACACACACACACACACACACACACTGCTCACCTCGGATGAGATCCACATCAATGTACTCCGTCTTCAGACGCACTGTTTTCCTGGGAGCGTGGTGTACATTCGGCAGGCCCTGCAACGGTGTGCAAAACGTGTTTCAAATAACCATTAAGTCATCAATTAACAGCCACTGGCTTACCAGTCGTCTTCCGTCTCATCACATTTCTTCTTCTTCTTCTTCTGCGTTCACTCGTATGCACATGAGTGGGCTTTTACGTGCATGACCGTTTTTACCCCGCCATGTAGGCAGCCATACTCCGTTTTCGGGGGTGTGCATGCTGGGTATGTTCTTGTTTCCATAACCCACCGAACGCTGACATGGATTACAGGATCTTTAACGTGCATATTTGATCTTCTGCTTGCATATACACACGAAGGGGGTTCAGCCACTAGCAGGTCTGCACATATGTTGACCTGGGAGATCGTAAAAATCTCCACCCTTTACCCACCAGTCGCCGTCACCATGATTCGAACCCGGGACCCTCAGATTGAAAGTCCAACGCTTTAACCATTCGGCTATTGCGCCCGTCAACAACAACAACAAAACTCATTTCATTCTGAATGCCTGGCATGTAAGTAGTTAGCTCTCAGTTGACTGAGTCTCTGTTATCCAGTCACCGTAACACATGCTTCAGCTTCTCAGTTCGAGCCAGCCATTCATCAAAATCTAATCATCCTCATAACACTTTCTTCAGCTTACACACTTTTCCAAGACTGTATAAGCAACATGAATCATTCTTCAGCTTCATCATGAGACATACATACATTTCTTGCTAATATCGTAACACATGCTGTAACTTACATTTCTTGTTATAACCATCATGACATACTGTTGCTTACAAACGTTTCCTGTCATAATCATCATGCCACATACTTTAGCTTACACACTTTCCTGGCTATAATTATCATGATGCATACAGCAACTTACCTACTTTTTGGTTTAAATAATCTTTAATTGTTCAACAATACACATGATTACAATGCAAACGACAACAAAAGAGCATCAACAAGCTTAAAGCTTATACAGTGCTCACAACGTTGCACTTCAATTTTAACATGAGGGCTGATGAACCATATTATCAACTGTATCAAATAACATTCATAAACAGTAAGTAATGAAATAATGAAATAAAACAAATAAATACATATTATATTAAAATAATGCTAATATCAATATTAACATGAGAGTAAATTTGTAGTCACCGGAGGAATCGGTCTGATAGAAGAGAAACATGAAGGGGAAAAAAAAAAAAGAAGAAATTTAGAAGAATGGTTGGTAAGGTGGTGGGGGAGGGAGGGGGAGCAGAGGGGAGAGGAGAAATTCTGAGAGATCACTGGCCAATCCATTCAACTTTGAATATCTGGTCAGTCAAATACATCCAACACATAATTTACGAATAGAACCACGTCATACCCGTTCTTCACAATACTTTCCACTGTATCCACTTTTTCAGGATATATATATATATATAATCTTCATGATGAATACTTCAGATTACACACTTTGCTGGCAAGAATCATCATTACACAAACTTTACCTTACACACTTTTCTGGTCATAATCATCATGATACTTACTTAATCTTACGTGGTACATATCACAGCTCATACACTTTCCCAGCCACAATTATCATGATACGTTTTTCAGCTAACATGGAACACATTTTAGCGAACACACTTTTCCATTTATCTCTCGGCTCAAAATGTTGCAAACCACCAGCATCCAATTACACACCAAAACATAAAAGCATGCAGCAGATGCAGAATTAATAACAGCACTGGTTTTGTTTTGTTTTTCTTTCATGGTCAGAATAATCCCAAAGAATGAATAGCAGAAAGGTACATCAGACAAGAGTGAAATATCTACCCTTCTGACTGATATACTTTTGATGATTAGCTTTTCTTTGGTGAAATTTCTTTCTTTTTTAAAAATGTTTTAGTTACTTTTATTTTTACTTTATTTCGTTTATTTAGGTGTTTGTGTGTGTGTGTGTGTGTGTGTGTGTGTGTGTGTGTGTAGTGCATTCATTTTGTTATTCGGTTGGTTGAGCGTGCACACGTGCGCGCGCGCACACACACACACACACACACACACACACACGCAAACAACACCTCCATCAAAAAGAAAAGTAGTCGATCAGATCAGCTGTATAAAGACTGACCTGCACCATGGTTTTTTCATCAGTACACTGGCATTCACCTAATGCACTGCATACAACACACACACACACACACACACACACACACACATCTGGCACTCTGCCAGCCACAACACAAGGGTTGCATAACAAACCACCACAGCCTCTCACTATTCACCTGGTACAGACTTCACTGCAACGTCCACCAGACGTCACCACACACTTCATAAAAGGCCTGTTCATTCATTTGCCTGAATGTGTCTGTGTCATCAGCAGGTGTTTTGAGTTCTGAACAGCAGGTGTTTTGATTTCTGAATGGCAGGTTTTTTTGTTTTTTTGTTTTTTCCTTGGTCCAAAAGAACACATGAAAGCACTTTTTTGTGTGTTTACCTGAGCATATATAAATATATATATATATATAAATTCACTGGCTCTTTTACCTCGATCTTCTTTCATCCTTTTATGCCATTCAGATGTAGAGATATTCTGTTAATAAATTAATTCTGTGTGCGTGCGTGCGTGTGTGCATGCATGCATGCATGTACACGTGTGAATGTACATGTGTGAATGTACATCTGTAAATTTCCGTTGTGTGCATGCCTGCACAAGCAAGTACGTGTGCTTAAGTACATTCATCTCTGTGCATCTGTGTGTGTGAGCGCAAAGCACGCACAGGGCAGACGCTGAATGCGTGCCCACACACGTACTGACGAACGCATCTATGCACACGATTGCTCCCAACCAAATCGCCCACAAAACAGTAACCGCACAAGTCATCCGTTCCCCTCCTCCTCCTCCTCCAACTCCAACCCCACCGTGCATTGCAACACAAAACAACACAACACACTAAAGAAAGAAAACAACAAGCTCAACACAGTTAAGACACAGAGAGTGAGAAAGGAAAAACAAACATCCCCAACCCCCCCCCCCCCCCCCCCCCCCCCCGCTCCCATCACATCACAATGGGGCCAGGCAGTACAGACCTTCTGGAGCTTCCTCTCCACAGACTGCTCCCACAGCTGTTTGTCATAGGACCCGATCTGCAAAGGTTACCACACCGCACTGTAATCACACCACTTTCACAACACGCCTCGAACACTTCCACCCCCACCCCCTCCCACAAATCAAATCAAATCGTATTGCTTATAACCCAGCTGACAACAACTGGGCCGTTTCAGGGCTGAACGCCTGCTGGCTCTGAACAACAGCTGAAGAGAACCCCTAATGGTGTTGACACTAAAGGTAAACCAAAACAATGTTTTAAGAGACCGGTTCACCCACGTCTCGCCCAGTTTAAGTCAAATCTGTATCAAGTTAAAAATCTTGAAAATAACATTTTATACAAAAAAAAAAAATCACCAAAGTCACCATTGTTTCAATCCATGTACATTCTCACCCAAGTCAACACCGTTTCAGTCCATGTAAATATTCACACAAGTCACCATTGTTTCAGTCCATGTAAATATTCACAGAAGTCACCACTGTCAGTCCAGGTAAATATTCACCCATGTCACCACTGTTCCAGTCCATGTAAATATTCACCCAAGTCACCATTGTTCCAGTCCATGTAAATATTCACCCATGTCACCATTATTTCAGTCCATGTAAATATTCACCCATGTCACCGTTGTTTCAGTCCAATGTAAATATTCACCCAAGTCACAATTGTTCCAGTCCAATGTAAATATTCACCCAAGTCACAACTGTTCCAGTTGATGTAAATATTCACCCATATCACCACTGTTCCAGTCCATGTAAATATTCACCCATGTCACCGTTGTTTCAGTCCAATGTAAATATTCACCCAAGTCACAACTGTTCCAGTTGATGTAAATATTCACCCATATCACCACTGTTCCAGTCCATGTAAATATTCACCCATGTCACCACTGTTTGGAGTCCATGTAAATATTCAGCAAAGTCACCGTTGTTTCAGTCCATGTAAATAATCACCCAAGCCACCATTGTTCCGGTCCATATAAATATTCACCAATGTCACCACTGTTTCAGTCCATGTAAATATTAACCCATGTCACCACTGTGTCAGTCCATGCAAATATTCACCCATGTCACCAATGTGTCAAAATATTCACCCATGTCATCACTGTGTCAGTCCATGTAAATATTCACATCACCACTGTGTCAGTCCATGTAAATATTCGCCCATGTCATCACTGTGTCAGTCCATGTAAATATTCACCCATGTCACCAATGTGTCAGTCCATGTAAATATTCAACCATGTCACCGTAGTTTCAGTCCAATGTAAATATTCACCCAAGTTTACAACTGTTCCAGTCCATGTAAATATTCACCCAAGTCACCACTGTTCCAGTCCATGTAAATATTCACCCATATCACCACTGTTCCAGTCCATGTAAATATTCACCCATGTCACCACTGTTTAACTTTAAGTCCATGTAAATATTCACCCATGTCACCATTGTTTCAGTCCATGTAAATATTCATCTATGTCACCAATGTTCAGTCCATGTAAATATTCACCCATGTCACCATTGTTTCAGTCCATGTAAATATTCATCTATGTCACCACTGTGTCCAGTCCATGTAAATATTCACCCATGTCACCACTGTTTAACTTTAAGTCCATGTAAATATTCACCCATGTCACCATTGTTTCAGTCCATGTAAATATTCAACCAAGTCACCACTGTTTCAGTCCAATGTGGGCATCCCTTAAGCTTAAAGAGATCGTCATGTACCTAGCTGTAAAATAGCTGTGTCTGATGTCATGCATGTACCAGCAGCCAACCAGAAGATGTTTAATACCGAGAGGCTGGTTGCACAGCACAGAACACACCTTGCCCACACCCACCTACACCCACCCCCCTCCACACACACATACTCTCCCCCCCCTACCCGTTCATACACATGCACATTCACCAACATGCACACATAAGGTTCTATTCAACATAAAGCAAGAAAAAAAAAGGTTCACTCTTTGAACATAATTGTATGAAATACGAAAAAAAAAGAAAAGAAAAAAAGACACCCTCATTAAAAAAAAACCAACCACCTTCAAACACTGAAAAAAAAACCCCCAGAAAACAGAACAGCAACAGCCTAACAATGAAGATGCCCCTTACTTGCTTTACCTCTCTAACACACACACACACACACAAACTCCCCCACACCACCCCAAATACCATTGTTCTGGTTTGGTTCCGCCATCATCCCTTCACCTTTGAACACCTTTCTACTTTCCCTCACTGCACCGGCAGCCAACAAAACCACTGGCCACTTTCCCACGGCCATCAAACAGCTGCACTACTTCACAGTCACAGTGACGTTACATATATATATATATATATATATATATATATATATATATGTACATAGAGTTCATTCTTCAGTCTGTCCATCAATGGGCCCAGTCCACATTGTCCTTGAAAAGTGAGACTTCAATGAAACAGCTCACTCGGTGCGCCAAATGTGAACAGGGCCTCTGAGTCTTGAGAGGCGTGGGAGTGCACAGCACAGTTAGCGGCAACGACACAGGCAGACAAATGAAATGACATGCGTAAAAAGTTATCAAACTTTTGACTCTTTAAGGCCTGACTGGCACCCGCTGGGTCTGTGCGTTAGCTTAGGCATCTGTTGCCCAATCCTTCCCCCCTACTCCCTTCCCCCCCCCCCACCCCCCTCTCCCCAAACTACACCCACCAAGAAGATGTAGTGTGGTGTATATGCATCACAAAGCAAAATTTTGACACCACCTTGAAAACTGAAACTCAAACTGCCATATAGAAAAATAATGACTTATCGAACAAAAAACACAAATTAAAAATGCTGAACTGGCAAAAAAAAATTTTTAATGTTGAACTGATAGGGAAAATGATGATGTTTGTCGCGAAGGAAAAATAACTTGTGAACGTGTGTTTGGTTGTTTGCTTGTGTGGGCTTTTCTGTAATGTTTCAATCCTCCCCAGGCGCCACATGAAATAAACTTCTTGCCTTGCCTGGCTTTGTATGTATGATAGTCAGTCCATGCCCAACTATTGCTTACCATTTACACAAACACATGGGCACAAATTTGTACAAATCTATGGCTTTCATATTTCTACCAAAGTACAATTTTTTTTTTTGTTAACACAGAGCACAAGGCAGACAGAAAAAACAACAGCTGTAGCTTTCTCTGCAGATTCAAATATATAGAATTCATTCTGCAGTAAACGAAACCATGAATGCATGGTGTGTGTGTGTGTGTGTGTGTGTGTGTGTGTGAAACCATGAATGCAAAGCCAGTGCCTCCTTTGTTTTAGACCTTATCGTACATCTTAAAAAAAAAAAGACAAAAAAAAACCAACAACACAAAAAACACAAAAAAACAAAAAACAAAAAAACACACAAAAAGAAACAGCCACTCAGCACAACAACAACAACAGAACTTCTTGTTGATGTTTTGATGGTGGTGGTGCTTTCTGGTCAATGAAATATAATGATCAACAAGAAACATTCAACAAATTCTTCCAGCTATGATACAGAAGCAGAGTAACAACTGTTACCATCAACACCATCATCGACCATCACCGCCAACACTACTGTTTCAAATAAACTCGGGGAAATTAACCAAACAAAATATATGAATACTTATAAAACAAACAAACAAACAAAGACAATTATTAACCATCCCTGCCAACAACAGAATGTAAAAAGAAAACTTTGGGAATTTAAACAAGACCTGATAAAAGTCATCAATGAAAAAAAAAAAAATCAAACGCTAGTTTTTTTTATTTGTGCGTGTTCAATAAATCAAGGCTTAGTAAATACATGAAAGACTACTGCAGTTAAAATGGTTGAATAAATAACCACAACAACACAGCCCTGAGTCTGTAGTATGTTTTTGGCAGAACTACAGACAGACCCTCTGAAAGGCCTCACACACTGTACAAGATAAGTCTAATACTTCATAAACCCCAACAAGAACCACACCAAATCCTCTCAGTTCTCCCCAAACCTACCCTAAAATAAGAAAAAGTAAAAGAAACACACACACACACACACGAGAATGTGAACAAAATGAAGAACCACTGTCCTGAAACTAACTTCACTTTGTTTGAAAAACGGTTAACCTTTTACCAATTCATATTCCATTTTTGATTTTTACTACTTATTTACTCTTTATCTTACCAGCAGAAACAACAGCCCATGTTTCTACTTATCACATTGCCGAAAAAAAAAATAATAAAAAGAGACCAAAAAATAAACAACGAAAAATTAAACCAAATTTCGATTATTCATTTTTGTTATAAAGAAAAACTACCACAAATAAACCTACAAATCACACAAAAATTAAAACATTAGTCTACAGTTTCCATCCTAAAATAATAATTATCTTAAATTCTATTTTCCCACAGAAACCTACCTTCACTGATTATACATGTTAATTCTAATCTTTAGCCCCTTGTCAGAGAAAAATGTAAAAATAACATGAAGAAACATTATTAGAATTTGTTTAATAATCTTACCATTTAATTTATATTTTCAAATCAACAAAAGAAAGTAATCATTAATGATTATACATGTAAAACATAAAAATTTCTTTCTGGTTTCCAGTTAATTTTTTGTTCATAGTAAAAACAACAAACACATTATTAGACCATGTTTAAGGATTTCATCCTTCTAACATTATTAAAAAATTCACCCAAAGAAACCTATCTTCAATAATAAGACATGTTAATCTTTTAACCTATTTTGCTTTTTGTTCCAAGTGAAAAAAAATTTTTTTTTTGTTTTTGTTTAGTACAAAACAACACCTCATTAAAACAATTTTTTTTAGATGATGTTGAAGGATTTTGCAGCAGAAAACAATTTTTTGACTGAACAGGTTCTGTTAATTTTAACCAAGACCAGTTCTTGTTGATGTCATTTCAGAGTGCATGTTTAATTTTCTGACTTTAATTCGCACACACAGAATAACAATTGTTGATGGAATTTTTCTTTCTGGTTTTTTTTTTTCTTCTTTTTTCTTTTTTTTTTTCTCAGGAAGGCTGAGGGAAGGGGCTAAAGAACACACACAAACAAAATTACCTTTTTCTGATACCAGGCTATGGCATTGTGAATATTTTCCATTCCTCATGCAGCAGTGGTGTTGGGGTTGGTGGTGGTGGTGGTGGTGGTGGTGGTACAGCAAGTGATTCTCCAGGTCCCTTCCTAAAGCTCCAACTCCCTGAGTCACGAAGCTCCAACTCCCCCCGAGTCACAACCAACGTGACAAAGTGGCATCAATCGTCCCTCTGACTTGGTCTCTCTCTCTTGCTCCTTGTTCAGGGCAGCGGATATATATTGGTTTCACTCCCCCCCCTCCACCTCCCTCCTTCCTTGTCTTGTAGGAGTGGCCAAAAAAGAGATCTGACAGAGACAAAACAAAGAAAAAAAAAAGTAAAACACAAACTTGCTTTTTAACCGGTCGGTTAACCCTCTGCATGCTGGAACAAAAGACACACAGAGGGGTTAGGAGGGGGTCACCAGTGGGTGGGGGTGGAGGGGGCACATGGAGGGTGACAAGGGTGGGGAGACTGTGTCTGACAACAGACCACACCTGGTGGTGGGGAGACTGTATCTGACAACAGACCGCACGCCTGGTGGTGGGGAGACTGTGTCTGACAACAGACCGCACGCCTGGTGGTGGGGAGACTGTGTCTGACAACAGACCGCACGCCTGGTGGTGGGGAGACTGTATCTGACAACAGACCGCACGCCTGGTGGTGGGGAGACTGTGTCTGACAACAGACCGCACGCCTGGTGGTGGGGAGACTGTGTCTGACAACAGACCGCACACCTGGTGGTGGGGAGACTGTCTGACAACAGACCGCATGCCTGGTGGTAGGGAGACTGTATCTGACAACAGACTGTACGCCTGGTGGTGGGGGGACTGTATCTGACAACAGACCACACGCCTGGTGGTAGGAGACTGTGTCTGACAACAGACCGCACGCCTGGTGGTGGGGAGACTGTATCTGACAACAGACTGCACGCCTAGTGGTGGGGAGACTGTGTCTGACAACAGACCGCACGCCTGGTGTGGTGGGGAGACTGTATCTGACAACAGACCGCACGCTTGGTGTGGTGGGGAGACTGTATCTGACAACAGACCGCACGCCTGGTGGTGGGGAGACTGTATCTGACAACAGACCGTACGCCTGGTGGTGGGGAGACTGTATATGACAACAGACCGTACGCTTGGGGGTGGGGAGACTGTGTCTGACAACAGACTGCACGCTTGGTGTGGTGGGGAGACTGTGTCTGACAACAGACCGCACGCCTGGTGGTAGGGAGACTGTGTCTGACAACAGATCGCACGCTTGGTGGTGGGGAGACTGTGTCTGACAACAGACCGCACGCCTGGTGGTGGGGAGACTGTGTCTGACAACAGACCGCACGCTTGGTGGTGGGGAGACTGTGTCTGACAACAGACCGCACGTCTGGTGGTGGGGAGACTGTGTCTGACAACAGACCGCACGCCTTGGTGGTGGGGAGACTGTATCTGACAACAGACCGCACGCCTGGTGGTGGGGAGACTGTGTCTGACAACAGACCGCACGCCTGGTGGTAGGGAGACTGTATCTGACAACAGACCGTACGCTTGGTGGTGGGGAGACTGTGTCTGACAACAGACTGCACGCTTGGTGTGGTGGGGAGACTGTGTCTGACAACAGACCGCACGCCTGGTGGTAGGGAGACTGTGTCTGACAACAGACCGCACGCCTGGTGGTGGGGAGACTGTCTGACAACAGACCGCATGCCTGGTGGTGGGGAGACTGTATCTGACAACAGACTGTACGCCTGGTGGTGGGGAGACTGTGTCTGACAACAGACCGCATGCCTGGTGGTAGGAGACTGTGTCTGACAACAGACCGCACGCCTGGTGTGGTGGGGAGACTGTGTCTGACAACAGACCACACGCTTGGTGGTGGGGAGACTATCAGGTGGTGGGGAGACTATCTGACAACAGACCTTACACTAAGTTAAAATGGAGGAGTGGGGAGGTACAGGGTATGGGAGGGGGTGTGGGGGAGGAGGGAGGGGGTTAATGTAGACGAGGAAGAGTGAACCTGTCAATCAATCATTTCTACTGTCTGCATCCCTGCATGCTGTGTGTGTGTGCTAAAGGCCACCGCACAACACTGTGGAACAGACGACCGAGCAGCTATACTCCAAGCTGATCATCTTGGTGTTTCTTTTGTTTTTTGTTTTGTTTTTTAAAATAGCTGACAGGCACACATGCAAACACACGAAAGCACACACACACACACAGTGTCTATCTCTCTCTTTTCTTTCTCACACACACGCACAATTTTTTCACAGAAAATAGCATGTAGGCATGCGTGCAAACACACGCAAGCACACACACACACACAGAGTGTCACACACGCACAGTCTACCCCCCCTCACCCCCCTCTCTCACACACACGCAAAGACTCACACAGACATACACATACAATCATACACAAAAACTCACACACACACACACAAACAGAATAAAGGTACATTACATGGAACACAAATTCTTGGAACTCAGTTTCTAGTTGCTTATATAAATCAAGAACCCATCCAACTGTAACACAGCTTTCTCATGGAAATCCTCGTCTGGAAGGTCTGAACATGAGCACTACCCAAACATTTCAGTTTTAAGTTATCTCATGTTGTTGATATCTCACACTGCTTTCCTTCTATGGCAAAACACTCTTCTAAATAAACTCAACAGACAAGCTTGAATTACATGCAATACAATACTGTTGTGGCATTCAACAGATGTATATATATATTTTTTTTTTAATTCGCAAGACGCCCAATCCAGAAAACGTCAGTAAGCCTTTCAACCCCTTTCAATCTAACTACAATGTATAACAGTCGGACAGCAGAGGAGGCAAATGCTGCCCCAATTATCTTGGCTAGAATCTGATCATCGTGGAGTGTCTTTCCCAAAATACACCCCCACTCTCATGGCCAAGGACAGTCAGTGTTGAAAGGGTTCCCAAAAGGCCAACCAGCCCCCAAGACTGCAGTACTAAAATCCAGTACAATCTTGCCTCCTAGTTTGAGAGTCATAGTCCATCACAAAAGACTAAGCAGTAAATCAATTCCCATGAGTCAAACAGCTCTCGCTTTGCTCTTGGCCCAGCTGTACTTTGCTCTTGGCCCAACTGTACGCTTATGTCAATCTCTGATATAAGGCGAACACTGGCCTGTAAGAGCACTGGCCTGTAAGAGCGAGGGTCCAAACAGGAATCCTCCACTTGCTGAAAATGAGAATGTGGGAGTTGGAAGTTCCTGCATAAACTTGGATAATGTAACTCAGTGCCCTGTACACACTTCACTCACACAATTCACAGACTAAAACCATACACCATGAACAGCCATCCTCTCTCTCTCTCTCTCTCACACACACACACACACACACACACACAGCCAGAAAAGTAAAAAAGCCAAGGGAATGTATGGCAAAATACTTTTATCTTGAAACTGATTCTAAATTTGCTCAGAGTGTTATGCAGACTGGATGGCAGAGAGTTCCAAATTGTGGGGGCAGTGAAACTCATTCATTAACCACAGTCATTCCTCTGATGTGATGGACGTTTGGCGGTGTCGGTGAGGCACTGAAGGGTTTCTCAGAAGCTTGAACAAGGAATGAAACAAATCCCAATTCCAGATCACTCACAATTTTCACACATGCACACACACGCACACACACACAAACACACACACACACACTGACACGCCTAACTTGTACTGTAATTTTCTTGTTTCTACCTCTTGCCTACATAACAAAGTGATCATAATTCAAGGCCCTATTTCGGCAAAGTGTTGTGTCCTTGGGAAAAGCACACTTCACTCTGATTTTTCTCACTCCACCCACGTGTGAATGGGTACCTACCTTCAGTTGGGGGAAGATTAACCCCTTGTGTGCCACAGCACATATCACGTATGTGCAGTGACGTCACTGATGTCATCAGAAGAAGAGAAATAGCTCTGGAAGGCTGAAAATTCACACAGTTTATCTAGAATGGTATACCTTCAGAATATTGTCCCAGTTTTAGGCCGATTGTTTTGTTTTATGACTTGAAACACCACTTTCTACTGTTTTCCCCCCGGCACTGAAGGGGTTAAAACAGCAGAGGGAGAGGACTTGGCCCCACCTTCCTATGCCGAACCTTTAGACACAGTGAATATGAATTATTTGCTCCTACAGCCATATAAAGCTATGGGACTTTGAACTTTTTTTTCTTTGAACCTGGATAACAAAATTGCTAAATGACCACCTTTGTCAAGACATCTTTTCCATTGCAAAACAGTTCAAACTGTCTGACAACCACCCATTCTCCAGAAAACTCGCACATTCATAAACTCAGTCCAAAAGTAACATAAACACAAAGCACACTATTTTGCTATTGATCTGCTTTTCAAAAAAAAAAAAAAAAAAATGTTAAAGGTAACATGCATGAACAAATTCATGTGATGGACTTGGCATATTTCCACCTTTAAATAACAACACACACATACACACACATTTTCTACTTTGGTGCAATTCTAACTTTCAATCATTTTAACAAATCACATTTATGATAAGAGGTACTCCCTGGGGGAGTAAAAATAAAAGGGAAACGAGGGTGGGGGTGGGCAGGGGATGGAGTGAAGAAGAGAAAAACTGGGGGAAGTGGGCTACAGAAATCACTTTCCAACCCCTGAACTTCCTGCAAATCACAGCCATCAGGCACTCCTCAAGGAAAGGAGGCCAAAGCAAAAGGACACCATGGTCCCTTCACCAGCTCCTGGGGTTTGAATTTATTAACCCAATCAACCTTGGGAGTCTACAGCCTTGGCATCTTCCCCTTGCCATACTAAAGCGGGAAAAAAACCCCAAAGATAATATAATGAAACAGACTGTTTCTTCCTCCAAACTGACAAGTGGAGACGCAGCTGGTAATACTGTAGACGTTAGTTCCCTTTGTTTGCGGTTTGTGCATATGTACTAACATGTACACCATTTTAATGAAACGAATGGTGATGCCAGGGCACTGCTCAGGCCTAGGGCTGAATGAGTTAAAAAAAAAAAAAAGTTCCCTTTTAGCGGACCTCTCTGATCTGTTTGCAAAGTTTGTGCTGTGTTAAATAATTCAGAAGATTGTTAAAAAAAAAAAAAAAAAAATAAAAGCTTTCCCAGAGTAAAGGTGGAAATTTCTATGCATGGTGGTGGGTAGATGCACTGATTATAAATGCATAGTGGATGGATGTGACCAGGAGTATCTAGTCATGTGTGTGTGGGAATGTGTGTGAGCGCACGCATGCAAATGCGTGCATGCATGCGTGAGGGCATGTCACGCAGGTGGTCCTTTATGACAGACAAATTCTCATTCAACACCTTCAAAATGAAACCAGACATGACTGATCAAACATGTGAGAGACAGACTGACCTGACAGGTGCATGACGAAGCCTCAGAATTGCCTCCACAGTTTCTTTTTGAACAAAAACTGAAGCAGCAAAAGGCAAGAGGGGTTCACACCTGCACTTTCTGAGATAATTGCTTAGCTCTTCCTGTCCCCCCCCCCCCCCCCCCCCCCCCCCCCCCCCCGCCCCCCCATCCCCCATGTGCCCTCACCTTACAGCCTTCTGATGGACCCACTTGTTGGCCACAACATGCCGTTAACCCCTTCCTCAAAAGACGACCCCCAGGCTGTTTCCCCATTAAACCCCTGACAAAACACCAGTGATGTGATGCGCCGACACCTTTTTTATACCCTGGAGGGGTGACAATTCAAATGCGTTATCCCCCCCCACCCCACCCCCCAAGTCCCCTAACTGCTCCAGCCTTGCCTCTTAGGCCAGCCTGTGACGGGGGCTGTAATACTGTGATTAATGTCGCCTCCCTGCAGAGCTGGCCCTGTTGAACTCCCGCAAGACATGAAGAGCTACAGATGGGCGGCAAGGGGAGACAGGAAGAGGCAGGGCAGACAGTGTTTGAAGTCTCTTTTATGCCTGCGGTTACGGCAAACTGAACGTTATGTGTCTGCAGCCGCCACCTCTGTCCTCCCTCCCTCCTGCTTGCTGAATGAAGCCCCGCTCAAAAACTTCTCAATGGATGTCATCGTTTTACACCTGCTTTTGTACCTCCCCTTTTGTTTTCCAGAACCCGGTCTGAGCTGTTGTCCAGCATCTCCTCCCCGCCCCCAACTTTTGATTCGATGCTTACTCTTTTCACATGGCTGTGAACGTGTGTGGTTTCCTTTGACAAAAAACCGCTTTAAACCCCAGTCTGTGTGAGGTATGGTAACGTTTACTGGAATAAGATGGTGATGTGTCTGCTCTCTGTAGACCCACTCCAGACTGCACTGGGTGACTGTCTAGACACACCACAAGTTCACCACTCATTTTCTGACCTCCGCCCCACACCCCCAAGCCCCCCACCCTGCTGTCCCCCAGTTGAACAACAGCCAGGCCAAGCCCTCCACTGCTCCATTCTTGGAAAGACTAGCACCCAGACTGAAACCAAAGATTTTCTGGAGGAGAGAGAAGAATCCGCAATGACCTGCAGCCTTTGCTGCTCCAGGCAGATGGTCTGATACCTGGCCACCACTCCACCGAGCCTTCAGCTGAATCAGCTAAAATCTTTTCCTGTCCACCCTTGCAAAGATCCCAATCTTTCCATTTGAATCCATGGCCTGAACACCCTTGGGAAAGCCAAGGCAAGGACTGGACACCCCAGAAGAAATATCTAGACCTCTGTTCAGGAAATCAATCCCTCAACCTGTCCTTCATTCCAAGAATCTTGTCGGTAAGCTCTGGACTATGACAAGAAGCAGTCTTTAAAGATTTATCACTGGCTCTTTTCATGTCAAATATTACTTAAAAGAAGACAGACAAAAAAGACACTGACCTGTCAGAGGCTTTGAAAGTGAAAATGCCAATCTATGTTGTCAATACAATTCACCCAAAAACATCAGCAAAAATAAACACACAAAACTTCACAGAAGTAAAAAAAAAAAAAAGCCAGATGAAGTGAATATCCCAAACAACAGTGGCACAGACTAGAGAGAGAGCTGTCAGTCTGCAGGAAGGGAGGAAGCACGTCACAGCTTCGACATGATCAATGGTGAGAAGTTCTGAATCAGTGACAGGACGGGAGCACACAGTTGTGTGCCACTGACGCTCCGTCATCTGCCAATACGGCACACATTCCACACAGGTGGAAAGTGAAACACACATATATTTGCAACACCACCGTTCAAATTATGCCACAACCCCATTTTACTAATCTAATGAACAGATACTGGTTTTGCTAATGTGAAATTTGTTGACTAAATCCTCAGGACTAGCTCACAGATGGGTTCAATACAACTCCATGTTTACTCATTTAGTGAACAATTTGTCCAGGTTGTAGGGAAAATGTACTGATTTTGCTTATGTGAAATTAGTTGACAAAAGAAAATTAATCACCAGGTCTAGCTCACTGATGCCAGTGATGGGTTCGATTCTCAATCAAGCACACATCTAAGCGCTCTAGTAATCATCATGCATCCGCTCCTCTCCGACAAGGCTGAGGACACAGTACCCATAATAAAGTGATTGGTATCATTATTGATTTACACACATCAACTCAATCTTCACACAGTGTGGGATTACAATGACCATATAAATCATCCTTTACCTGGCCCAGGTGTTTGTACATACACTCACGCCACAGTCCTTCTGCAGCTACTGGATCTCTTGAATCTTCTGGTGTAGGCACAATCAATGGTACCCTTGTGGTTGTTCTTCAACTGTCTTTTCTTCTTCCCAATTCTTTTTTTCCCTTTAGTCTCTGCCTCTCACACGTCTCTGGTCACCACACTCCACTCTCTTCCTTTAGTCTCTGTCTCTCACACGTCTCTGGTCACCACACTCCACTCTCTTCCTTTAGTCTCTGTCTCTCACACGTCTCTGGTCACCACACTCCACTCTCTTCCTTTAGTCTCTCACACACGTCTCTGGTCACCACACTCCACTCTCTTCCTTTAGTCTCTGTCTCTCACACGTCTCTGGTCACCACACTCCACTCTCTTCCTTTAGTCTCTGTCTCTCACACATGTCTCTGGTCACCACATGCCACTCTCTTCCTTTAGTCTCTGTCTCTCACACGTCTCTTGTCACCACACTCCACTCTCTTCCTTTAGTCTCTGTCTCTCACACGTCTCTTGTCACCACACTCCACTCTCTTCCTTTAGTCTCGGTCTCTCACACGTCTCTGGTCACCACACTCCACTCTCTTCCTTTAGTCTCTGTCTCTCACACATGTCTCTGGTCACCACATGCCACTCTCTTCCTCCATCCACCTTCTCTTTCACCAGTGTTCCCTCAGAAGTCTCAGTCAAAAATCCCCCCACAAGGCAAGGCAGAGGCTTTTATCCCCTAGCACTGCATGTGTTATTACCACCTATCACATGAACACTCAAACAACACAATTTTTTTTCTCTCCCATTTCATCCAAAATGAAACCCAAAATACTCTCACACATCAATTTTCCATAAACTTTACATGCATTCAACTCAACCTGGCAACAGCATCAAATTTTCATATTCAAATATAATAATAATGAAGGAACTATTTCTTCTCACACCAAGGAGTTCAGGCGTGCAGAGGCTTTCTTTGTCAATTTCAGATGGGAGACCACCCCCCCCCCCCCCCAACCCCCCAAGCAGTCTGCCTCAAGACCCCAGCAATGAACAAACTGGACCTTAAGGGCGCAAACCAGCAGGCCTTAAACTCATCTCAACCACACAGTCAGTCTCACCATAGTCGGTCAACCGTTTAACCCCTCAAGCTGTGTCTGACCCAGAACTTGGAAGCCACCCCTTCCAATACAATAATGGACTCCCAGATGCCTCAGGCTGTGACAGTGGTATAAGTGGCTTGCCTCTTCACCCCATTGACAACTCAATGGCTTCCAAGATTTAAAGGACCTTGCCCACCCTGCCCTGTTAGAAGATCAATTCCATGGTGAAGTATGAAGACACTGCTTGTCACCTTCTCCAGTTGCCTAGCTTAGCTTCTTAAAAGGTTTGCATGTCGCCAAGAAAATGTTAAACAGTTTTCTGCTCCTTTGCCGCTCTTGTTTCTGTTTTTCTTCTTCGTTGTTGTTGTTATCGTTATATGCATATGCATGTGTTGTTGTTACTCATGAATGTTTTACCAAGAGGCATATTATTGTTTTGGTAATTTATATACTTTTTTTTCTTGTACATTTTCACGTGCTGTTGTATGCCATTATGTGCAAGTGTGTGTGTGTGCACTGTTTCATGGGAAACACTTTGAGCCCACTGTATGGGGGGGGAGCTTTCGTTCAACAAGTATTATATCATTATTATTTTTAGTAGCAGTCATATCATTACTATCATCATTATATTCATTATCATTATCATCATTATCATTATATCATGTCCTTTAACAAGTCAGCAGCACACAAGGTCCCAATGGGTCGGGAATGGGTAAGAAGAAAAAAAAAGGAAGAAAGAAAGAAGCAAGAATTTAAAGACTAAAAGTTCAAAAGTTTCAGAATTTGTTGGTGGTGTTTTTGATTGTGTATACCATTTACAATTGTGTGCTATGACGTGTGTGTGTGTGTGTGTGTGTGTGTGTGTGTGTGTGTGTTCTTGTGTGCATTGTGGGTGTGGGTGTGGGGAATGAATAATTTTTAATGATGTTTGGTATCTTGTGTTCAATTTTTCCTTTTTGATATTTGATATTTGCATATTTGTTCTATTTGTAGGGCTTATTTTCAAGATTAGGCGTAAATGCTCATAATAATAATTATAATAATGTGTACAGTGCTCAGAGCTTGGTCTCTAAACTGAGGACTGGTGCTATATAAATATCCATATGAAACCAAACCAAATCAAATATACACTTAAAACAACACAGATATTTTGGACAAATAAAAAGAAAAACACTGTTAAACTGAAGGTCAGTGCAACAAGACCTTTTCATCACACTGTTGTGACTCAGTGATTTTTCTGAAGGGATTATCTTTTTAAGTTACAGTTTAACACCAACAAAAAAAAACAACAACAACCAACACAAACAAAACCACAGGAAAAAATAATTCATACGGCAGCACTGCTTACAATGTCTGATAACAAGACGAAGAAAAAAAAACATACACTCGCACACACAAAAACACAAAAAACACACACTAACAAAATCAGTTATTCATTCAGGCTGAGAGAGATAACTCCCAATAACGGAGCCGGCTGCTTCAAGTGCTTGTAAAGCAGACAAAGCCCTCAGCCACAGAGAGAGAGAGAGAGTGGGGAGGATAGAAAGGTCACCTCCACTGAGCCAGCTGTACCCATGCCCTGCGCAGTGCAGTGCCGTGCCGTGCAGCTAGCTATTTTCAGACCTCTAAACTGCGCTCGTGACTCCCTCGCTGCTGCCAAGAAGACCTGCCATTCTCTTCTCCTCTCTGGCTTTTTTTCTGTCGTTCAAGTTTTCTTCTCTCTCTCGTTAAAGTTTGCTTCTCTTTCATTAAAGTTTGCTTCTCTTTCATTAAAGTTTGCTTCTCTCTCGTTAAAGTTTTCTTTCCTTTCTCTTCCAAGAGAACGAAATTCCTTTTCTTGTCCCATCACACATACTGGTGATTGTAGACATGTCAGCTCAACTTCCAAGTATCAGTTTTCACTTTAGAGCATTGTTATTTTCTGGGGGGAAAAAAGAAAAAAAAAAAAGGGTGGGGTGGGGGGTGTAGGTTTGGCAAGGGGTTGTCGTGAGATGGGGTGAAACCGAATAGATGAAGGGTGGAATCAAAGATGCTTATTTGAAAAAAAGAATTGAAGAAAATTACTTAATGGACTTCATAAAAATATAGTTATTTATCTAACAAGAAAAATAACTGATAATTAAAAAAAAAAATTTAAGTCAGAAACAACAATACTGCCAGTGACTGTAGATGGCACACTTTCATGAAAGTATGGCTTCATAAACTAATGGTCAAAAATGATATTCTGAACGGCAACATTACCAAAACAAATGCATGAGATATTAGGTCAATATTTTTTCTGTAGATAAAGGTCTGAAAATGAAACTTAAACCAAGTCTGTAAAGTGGACCAAACTCCTCTCTTCCAGTTTTTATTCAGTGTCTGTACTTGTTATCACCAGTTTCAAACACAATTATTTATTTTTTTAGTCTGAGTCCCTTTATCAGTGCATCACTTTGTTCTTTCTTCTATTTTTTCTCTTATCTTTCATCAATCAGGATTTTTTTTGTTTTATGTTTTTTTGTTTCCTTAATTATTTGGGTTTTGTTTTTGTTTTCAATTGGGTTTTTAAAATTTTCATTTAAAAAAAATTCTTTTATTTAATTTTTATAACATCTATGACATTTATTCACTGAAAAAAAGGTAACAGCAACACGAAAAATCATAAGAGCTAAACAAATACAAAAAAACAAGACACTTAAAAAGGGGAAGCCAGGGGGGAAAGATTTGTGAGAAGAAAAAAGACTTTCATCTATAAGTTTTGCCAGCCATATTCCATTTTGTGGAGAGTGCTTGCTGTGGATGTGTTCATGTTTCCATAGGCCTCTGTACACCAACACGGATCACAGGATCTTTAACATGCACATTTCATGTTCCACGTTTGAATTCATTTCAGAGGAAATAGGCACTACTGCAGGTCTCTTCACCTGCTGACCTGAAAAATCTCCATTTTTTAACCCCAACAGGCACAACCAAGATTCAAAGCCGGGACCCTCAAACTGAAAGTTCAGTGCTTTAACCACTACACTGAAATGCACAACATTTTTAATTATCACATGTCTTCTTTTTTTTTTCTTCTTTTTTTTAAAACAAACCTTCATTCCCATTTTTGTCACACATATATATATATTTTTCATTTATTTTCTTCCCTGTCTTTACCGATGGTCTGACTGAATCAGTTAACTGGCTGATTACTCCTGCCATTACAATTTCTGTTTCTCATCATCATTACCATTATTAATCAAGCATTTATTCATTCATTTCATACATGCTGTATACACATGTACACAAACCCATTCCCAACTTTGATGACAGGTTTGAGTTTTCTTCTTCCTTTTTTAGGGGGTAAGGGGGATGTGGAGGGAAGGGGCTTGAAGGTTGACCTTAAAAAAAAACAAACCCACACACACACACAAAACACCTAAAAAAACCATAAAAAAAAACCAACCCAGGATGGTCAGTCTATGCAAAACTAAAGATTGTTGACTCTTATCATTTCACAGGTGTTGCATAACTGAAAGTTTAATGTAGCAGGGTCATCATTTCGACTCTTGTCCTCTTTTCAGTTTTCACAGGCTCTAGAGCCATGACAATCTGTACTGATAAGAAAGGTCACACACACACACACACACACACACACACACACACACACACACTCAGACATACACAGACACACATACACAGGTCATACTTCAGAGAAGAAAACTGGTCAATTTCAGATCCAACGGAACACACATAAAACACAGATCTGTCACATAATGAACACAACATCAGCATAAACCAAAGCTGGTTAATATGACAGGCTGACATTCTCTCTCATTTTACGACAAAATGTGCAAAAACTCACTGCAATCCAAATGATGACTATCTTAATAGACCTTGATATACTCTGAATCTTTTACAACAAAAAAGTTCACAACTCACTACAGTCCAAGCCAAACTGCCATCGTAAATGAGGCTGGACACAGCCTTAAGCTTTTAAAACAAAAATGCTCAAAACTCACAATAATCCATGTAAAATTACCATCATGATGAGGCTTGACATACCCTGAAGCTTACAACAAAAAATGTTCAAAACTATCTACAATCCGAGCAAAACTGCTGACTATCGCAATCAGGCCGGGACACAGTCTGAAGCTTACACAACAAAAATGTTCAAAACACACAACAATCCAAGTAAAACTATCATCATAATGAGGCTTGACATACTCCAAAACTTATACAACAAAAAAGTCCAAAACTTACTATGTACAATGCGGTAAACCTGCTGACTATCGTAATGCAGGTCAGTGACTTCGCCACTCCAGGTTACAAGGTCACACCAGCAGACAGGACAGATGCGGTCAAGCAAAATGACCGAGTCTTAACGCAAGACATGCTTTTATGCCTGGCCAAGACATGCTTTTATGCCTGGCCGGGGAAGGGGAGGCAAAGGCCTAGTGGTGTGTGAATGAGAGAAAAGGATTGTCTGACTTCAAAGGGCACAAATGTTTACTATGTTTCCTGTGTCGTTTCTGGTGTGAGGTCTTAAGGCTGTGTGTGTGTGTGTGTGTGTGTGTGTGTGTGTGTGTGTGCATGCGTATGTGCATCCAAGTGTGAATGTGTGTGTGAGTGCACATGTGTGTGTACGTATGTCAGTAAATAATATGTATGTGTGAGTGCGTGTATATATATATATATATATATATATATATATATATATACACACACATACACACACATACACACAGTGTGCATGTGTCTACAAATATCTTTTCCTTGTCCTTGTGTGTGTAAGGAAGCTGTAGATGTATACATGCACATGGGTATGCATGTGCACACAAGTGTGTGTGTTCGTGAATGTCAGTGTGCATGCACATAGGAAGATGTGTCCTTTATGGGTTATCATCCTCGTCATCCTTACACATTTTTCTTTTCTTTTTTTTTTCTTTTTTTTGGTGCAGTTTGAACACACCAGCATAAGCCAGATATTTCCTCAAGATCCATACAACGTATGCTTCAACTCTAATAATAAGTCCTTCCTTCAGTATTCACCTCTTCTTCCATCCTTCCTTCTTCTCATCCCCCACCCCCCTCTCTTGGACAATTCTTCTGACACTGCAGAAGGTTGGACTAATACAACAAAATAAAATCATTTCGCGCAGAGGAAAAGCGTTCCATGGTCTTGTCTGGCCTGGAAACCAGAACCAAATTAACAGAGGTGTTCCGAAAAGACGACAGTTGTTGGCAAGTCGCATCGTCATGATGCGAAACATCCACAGAGCTTGGATTCACTTAGCTATTCCTTTCTGCTTTTCCACACCAATCAGTACACACACACGTCGGCAAATTCATGGGACACTATCATTGGGGCGTGGCGGTGGTCTCCATTCTGGAGGGGATGCCCACTCAGTCTGGCTTCCACAACAAAGTGATTATTGTCGACAGTAAGGGGCTTAGTAGGTGGTGTCTTCTATATGCTGTGATAAGAAACTCTAGGGAGAAGCTGGACAGTACAAGGTCTTCAGAGAAGAAGACCCCCTCAGTCAGATTTTTCAGCCCCTAACTCCTTACACTCTAAGGGGGCTGGGCCACACCCCCAAGTCATGACTCCTGGATGCCCTTGTATTGCCACCTTTTTTTCCCCTCATCCACAGCAGGTTTGAATCTGTGCCTCCAGGGTGGTCGCCACTTCAGGACTGAGTTACCTTTTCTGGCAGACATTTTATCAGAACAGGCACCAATAAACACCCATAAAGAGACTCTCAACACCAGCGCTGGGTCTCCTCAGGAGTGTGGCTTCCTGATCTCCAACAATTCCCTGTGGACTGCTGGCACTGAGACTGCAGCAGACGAACCCAGGTGTGGTTGTGTTGGAGGGGGGCTGGGGGAGCATGGAATGAGCAGTGTGGGAGTAATGCCACTAAAACAGTGCATATGATGGGGCAGCAAAAAAAATCAATGAAACAAAGAGGACCAAACCAACAGAGGCATACCAAAAGGCAATGTTTTGTCAGCAAATCACATCACAACAGGAAACCTCCACAGAGCCTGGGTCGACCTAGCTGTGTCTTTCTGCTTTTCCACACCAATCAATACACAACACATGCAACGCTTATGTCTGCACTGATGGGTGTCTCCTTCAACAGTGTCAACCTGTCCTCGCTTGCTTTCTTTTTTTTCTTCTCTTTTTACCCATAACCCTGCCCTATACATGAGATGGAATGGGCAGGGCAAGTGAAGCCTCTACCTACTTATGTGGTGTGTGTGACTGTATGAGTGTCTGTGTATGTGGTGTGTGTGTGTGTGTGTGTGTGTGTGTGTGTGTGTGTGTGTGTGTGTGTGCGTGTGTGTGTGTGCGCTTGTGTGTGTGTGTAAGTGTATATGTGGTGTGTGTGTGCATGCGTGTGTGCGTGTGTACATGCATGTGTACATGGGCACATATGTGTGTGTGTGTGTGTGTGTGTGTGTGTGTGTGTGTGTGTGTGTGTGTGTGTGTGAGTGTGTATGCATGTGCGCATGTGTGTGGTTCTCCATCTGACTGGGTGTGGGCTGCACCTTCCCTCTCAAATCATCTATCTCAGCTGTTCTACAGCCGTTGAAGCTTCTACATATATCATACAATATATATATATATATTATATATATATATATATATGTATGTATCATACATAAATCAACTCTGCTGACTTTCTATAGACACAGACACCTAAAGTATCTGATGGGAAATTTGGGGAATTAACCTCAAAGAGGATGCTGGACTCTTCCTGATCCCAGTCTTCAGTTCAGCACACAGCACTCTCAGCTCTGGGTTACAGGTGGCTAAAGTGGAAGCTTACACTCAATATACCATTTGCAGAGACCCTGATTCTGACACATGACCAACAAACCAAGAGAACCTGGACGAAGAAACATGCTCAAAACATGCACATTCACACACAAACAAACACACACACACAAACACACACATACTCATGCACACACACACACACACATGCACACATGCACGCACATACACACACACTCACATGCATGCACACACACATTACACAGATACATACACGGATACATACATACATACGTATACATACATACAATGTATACATACTTACATACACACACAAAACAAAAACCAACCAACCTCTCAGTAAGAATCTGTATCCAAATATACATAGAATTAGAAATGGAATCATCTGAACAGTTAAAAAGTCCATATAACTACTCATGGCAAATATGCACCCAACAAGAAACAAAAAATTATCAGAACTGCCAACCGGTGATTATCAATTATCATATAACAGCTCACATGCAACACTACAGGAGGAGAAAAAGCTCTAAATGTCTGATTTAATGTCCTCATGTGCTCTTCTTCAATTCTCATTTTCAACAGTTCATGACCCCCAACACTTGTTCAAATGTTAATCACCGTTTGATCATTTTCAAAAGCAAACTCTACTCACATGATTAACTCACTGCAGTAACGTAGTAAAAAGCACAAAAGTGTCCAAAAAGTCCCAAACTCCACAGAATTGAAGTTTCAACTGCTCACATAAATGTCATTATAAGTTATAACATCCATCTGAGTGAGATTTAACAGGCAATTACATACAGGATTGCAGGATTCCCTATGCCTGATCTGGACACCAAAAAAAACAACCTTGCATATTTGTCATATATATACATGTTCTGTGCTGACCAACTGCATTGAGAAATCACAGACTAAGCTTGTAAGGCTTGTGACATCAGCAAAGTACATCTCTGAACAGTCTTACCTTGGACTGACACTTCAAGCAAATTAAATCAAGTGGGACAGAACAGCAGGGAACGTGGAGAATGGCAGGGTGACAGCGGAGTGGTAATCCATCTTTCTTGCACACCAAAACAGGAGACCACCAAACCCAGTACACATGCACAAAGCGTGCTCCCACATAGATCTGCTGATCTGGCCAATACGGCTGTCAGTCAACCTCAACTTCAAGCCCAGACCTTACATAAAAGAAAAAACTCTGCCTGTGGGCATTACCACTGTCAACTTCAAGTTCAACCTTACTTCTTATGCAAAAGCTTTTCCAGTTGCGGCTGTCTATTTCAGTGTGTTCTGGTGAGGGCAAGAAGCTATTCTCTAGTTACAGGGAATGTCAACACTTGCTTAACCACTTTTTTCTTTCTTTGAACTTCACCAGCATGCAGTCATCATTTTCATGATTAATGAACCCTGCAACTGACATTACCAGAGTCATTATGCAAGCTCAACATGTTGTCATAACTGGTTAATCCTCCGCTGTGCTGTAACCACATTTCACACACCTCTACTTTAAGTGCAGCACTATAAAATAGCCAGCCATTCTGTGTGGTGTACCATGTGTGCGAGTGTGAGTGAATGTGTATTTTCTGCACACATGTGGACTAATAAATGGCTGAATATGTATGCATGAAGTCAGTGCATACATCATAACATGATGAAAACTTACATTGTATGGTCAGACACTGAAAATGATAGATGACTGAAAATGAGAGAAGACAGACCTAGAAAGTGACCAAGACATGGTGGAGCTAGTACAGGAACAAATGCAAAACTCTGTGTGTGTGTGTGTGTGTGTGTGTGTGTGTGTGTGTGTGTGTGTGTGTGTGTGTGTGTGTGTCGTGTTCATGTGCACTCAGGCACACATATATTTGTGTGTATTTTGTGCATGTCTATGTATGCACTGTGTGCATGTTTTTCTTAATGTACTTGTAACAAATAACAACCCATCGCCTTGTTATCAATTACTGGCATCATTTTACTGTTGGTTCTAGATGTAAGAGAGGCCTCCCTCCCTGCTGTTAATATTCTTATTTCATGCACAATCTTCCACTTTTAACTCAATTAAGTGTACACGCCAATACCTTCACTTGATCATTCAAAGTGTCTATTTCCAATCTAATATTTTAAAAGGCATTTCATGGGGGCTACACTCCCAAAATACTCCATCAGATTCATTGTCCTTATCTGATCGTCACTACAAACAAAATGCAACTTAAAAAGAGAGTGGGGCTGAATATGTGTACAGGTGCAGAAGGCACATCATTACCTCAAGTTAAATAATGCCAGGTATTTGACCCAGCACTATGACTCCCTCCTGTTACTGGAATTGAACAGTGGCCTAGTGGTAATGTGCCCAACTAGGAAGCGAGTCTCCCAGGGTTCAAGTCCTATATAATAGACCGAGATTTTCATTCCCACATCCCAACACTTGAGAGGTGGTCTGGGTGTGTGCTATTCTCGTGTGCTTCATGTACTTGGCGAACGTAAAAGAATCCACTGCAAAACAACAAACACACACACACAAAAAGGATTCTCCTTGGCAAAATTCTGCTGAAAAATTCACTTTGAATGTTGGTCTGTGCATTACCCTTTCTAAAACAAAACATGCTAATAATTGGGTTCTCATGTCCTTTTCATTTTTTTAAAAATACATTTTTTAATGGTTATCTATCATTTTCAAACTCCTTTTGTTGTTGTTGTTGTTGTTGTTGTTGTTGAATCATTCATAATTAGATCAGACAGAAGATGATCAGTCCCCTGTACTGTAGTGATCCCTCACAATTTGTTATCCTTAAAATGTGGAATGACAATATTCTTTCAATGCCTACAAGATACCACCAGATTCCATTAAAAAAAAAAAAGAAAAAAAGAAAAATGGAACCCTGACACTGACACATATGACACATGCCATGGTACAGCAGCACCATTTATAAAATATGCAAAGAAGTACCAGTCACTGTAGGGTGCCTGTTCACACAAATTAGTGTGTGAGGGCTCAAGAGAGAGAAGACCGACTCAAAAGAAGCTATAAACAGAAACAAGACTTCAGTCTTCTATCTGTGTGTTGAGGAATGTGCTACTGGAATGAAAGGTGAAACGGCGGTTTCCTTTCATTTCTGTGTGACATTAAAGCTCTATTTTTGGCAGAGATGTGTATACAGCCATTACAGGTATACATAAAATAGGAATTGTCCTATTCCCAAACCCACTACTTCCCTCCTGTTATGCACAATCACAGAGATACACATGGTTATGTATACTCATCATGTGTGCACACACACATATATATATATATATTTATATATTATGTAAATAACTATATAATGTACACTCATCTCACACTCACAGTCACACATACATGACCAAAGAGGCACAGACACAAATATCTAGTTTCACACACACACACAGTGAGGTGCACATGCACGTGCGCACACGCGCGCACACACACACACACACACATTCTCTCTCTTTCTCTCTCTAGGTATCGGTTAGCAACACCACTCCAATGTTGCCAAAAATGATCACACATCAGCGAGAGAATAAAACCAGCTTGAAATCATGCTGGGTGTGGCCAACCCAAGTCATCATTACTCTGACATTGGCATTCACCTCTAGGGCTAATCTCACTAGGTAAATGGTCTATAATTTCCCATTCCTCTCCTCTAACCGAAATAGAACACAAAAACTCCTTCCTCTCTCTTCATACATGCATGCCAGTTCCACCCAAACATTTCAAACATGTCAACTCACAGTCACACACAGTGGTACTGCAATTTTATATGGATTTGCAACTTCTTGCTTAATTTCACAGCACATAAAAAATATACATACACATCTATGTATATCAAAACTCAATTATACAGCAACCGGAATGTATCTTCAGTGAGTTTGCCAAAACAATCTGCTCACACACACACACAAACACACACACACACACATATATATATTATATATATAAAAATATCAGGCATACAACATTACAACTGAAACTGGAGTGTGAGACTGTTCATTAAAATGGCATTGTTGAAATGGTCATTCAAAAACACTGTATACATTTTCTGCCTCTTTCCCTACAAATCAACAGTGTGTGTGTGTGTGTGTATTAGAGTGTGTCAATGTATAGATGTGTTTCCAGAAGTAAGTGTGTGTGCATAACTATTGTGTGTGCATGCATGTATGAGTGCATGCCTACATGTGCATGTGTACATGCACACACTTGTGTGTCTTTAATGTGCATTGATCTTGAGCACTGTGACACATAAAGGGGATAAAAGCACAAGCACTAGCAGTTGCACTTTGCTGACCTGGAAAATATTAGAATCATATGGGCTGAGACAGCGATTTTTAGACAAGGGCTGAAAGAGGGAGAGAATAGTGAGAAACTGGAGAGAAGAAATGAATCAGTTAAACTTGATGAATACAAAATCAATACCTCATGAAATAAACTACATAAAATGGTGTACAGATTTATTTTAGACATCAAATGCAACTAGTTAATTACTATGGAAAATGGTGGGGTTTTAAAAAGTTTTTTTTAATGTTTGGATAAAGCAAACCTTGAAAATAAACCACATGATATTTGATTTAGTTATTAAGTTAATATGATATGACCCTGTGTCTGAGCCATATGTATGGCTATGCCATCCCTACTGTTCTACCTGTGTGTGTACTAATCATTAGGAAAAAATCATCATCGGCGCCAAGACTCATCAACTCCAACAGAATCAAAGTTCTGATATGTCGCCTGGCATTATCATTGAGAGGAAGGCAGAACTGGGTAAATCTTCTAACCTGTTGATATGTGTTGGTGGTTGCAACGTCTATGTACGTCTCGCACGTGCGCTCGTAAATTTACTCAATGGTCTGTGCGACACACACAACACACGATTCAACAGATGACAGACGAGTCACGCAGAGTGTAAATGAAACTGCAAATCCACGGGAGTAGGAATGACAGTTATTTTTCACAGTGGATAGAACGGTTTTAGCAACTCTGACAGGCAACTAGTGACACGGACTCGAGTGACCTTTAAACAGAAACTGCGTAGGGAAAGCGCAGTCTTGCTTCAATCACTGCGAACTGAGCCAGTGCCACACAGACTCATGTGCCAGACTCCTCTCACAGTCAGTCACTGTTCAGTTGCTACAGTCAACAAAGATGTTTTGCAGAATAGCAAATGAAATAAACAACAAACTTGCACATGCAGGAAGCACACCCACATCTGTACAGTTCCTTTACCTTTTGCGTTGATGCAAGAGACTCTTAACGAAGAAAACGTGAAGAAAAAACAGGACTGTTCTCACAATCAGAACAGCTGCAACCAAACCAAAACACAATGGTTGTCGATATCCGGGCACTTTGACGCGTGCGTCCTTTTTGCCTTATTTCTAGAGAGTTATTTTGGGAATGGTGTCTTCGGGTTTGGCACGAGCTTGCCGTTCGAAGGAATACAAATGTCTGTCAGCCTGTTGCGTAATCGCCAAGCTTACATAGTTTGTGCACGATCGCGGAGTGGAGGGTATGACTTTCTTTCTCTCCTTCCAGTGTACGTCCAACATCGATTTGCTTAGATTCCGTTGTTTCATGGAGAATGGAAAGAGAGTGGGTATTGGGAGAGGGTTGATGGCTTGTGGATATATCACAACAAACAGCTTTACTCCAACCATTTCACCCACACCTTCCAGCCCCCTCCCGCTCCCCCCGAATTACCTACCATCTATGCCAATACATATTAAAAGCAAAAAAGTCTTTCTCTCTCACGAGCTGTCTCTGTCTCACGCGCGCGCGCGTGTGTGTGTGTGTGTGCATGAGTGTGTTTCAGTGTATCTCTGTTTCTATCCGTCTGTCTCTCTCTCTCTCGTGTGTGTGTGTGTTGCCAGTGTGTCAGTGTGTGTTTGTGTGTGTGTGTGTGTGTGATAGAGACTGTCAAAGAGAGAGAGAGAGAAAGTGTCCAGTGTGTTTGGCTGTCAGTCCGTGTAACCGACCGGGCCCGTCTACACTAAGTCCATGAGGGGAGGAGGATAAAAAGACGAAACATGCTGAACCGTGTGTAATGTCCACTACAGAAGGCAGAACACTTTCGAGGGGTCATGCACAAATCACCGTGTGTCGGCGACACACCAAAGAAGACAAGCTGACCAGAGGTAACAGTGGGGAAACAATGACCTCTGCGTCGTGCACGTGGACTGTAGACGGCGGTAGCGGGTTTTACCGTGCGACCAGCTGCGGTCAGTCGGGACACCTTGCTTTCCCCAGTTTGCTTCAGGGAGTGATTTTACGTGGAGTGGAGTACGGGTGTGGTGTAACAGCCGACGGAGTAACACAGTTACTTGCTGAAGCATGCCGTTCACAGTGGCTTTGGGTCTCACCACTGAGCTGTCGTGTGTCTCAGTGCCTGTGTGTGTGTGTGTGTGTGTGTGTGTGTCGGCAGTGTGTGTCAGTGTGTGTGTGTGTGTGTGTGTGTGTGTGTGTGTGTGTGGAGTGTACCATGAGTGCGTGCGTGTGTGTGGTGTGTGTGTCAGTGTGACTCACTGTTTGTGCCGTGTAGTGTGTGTGTGCGTTTGTGCGCGTGCGTGCGTGCCAGTGTGCAGTGCCCGTGTCAGTGTGTATGTGTCTGAGTGTGTGCGTGCGCCGGCGCGCGCGGCATGTGTGTGTGTGTGTGTCAGTGTGTGTGTACCGTCTGTCTGTCAGTATCTCACTGCAGTGGCACGTGCGAGTCGCTTCACTCAGTTTCATTGAATACGGCCGTCAAAATACGTGCTTAGTGGACGCGCGAAGCACATTGTTTTTAACTGAATTTGCTCAGTTTTAAACTCAGTGGCGCATTTGTTCAGTATCTTTTTCTCTGTCTTTTATTTTTCTCTTATTTTTGTCAGTTAATTTTCTACGTCAATTAAAAAAAAAAAAAATCACTGACACTGGCGGCAAACACACGCCGGCCGGGTGTGGCGGCCGACTCGGACGGCACATGCACTGACACACTGACACACTCATATATAAGAGATTATGGCAAACACACACAACATTGTACACACACATACACGGCATCAGTTCGCACACACCTTTAGTTCAGTGTACTTTTGGTTTATTATCTGACACCTATGTTTTCATCAGTAAGCTTAAAGCAGAGTTTAGGTTTGGTCTTGCACCTCAACTTGACTGCTCAGTGCAGTCAGTGTTCACCAAGGTCATTTACAAAACTGAATGGATCACGAAAAATATTCATCCCATTCTTCCTCCTCAACTGATCCTCAGTCCACACGGCCCCCTACCACACAATATCATAGTGTATTTTTTCGTATGTGCAGTGCATCCGTCGTCAGTCTATCGCCGGCTCTCCTAAACCCCCCCGCTCCCATCCTCCACACTCTCTCCCCCTCCGTCCCTCTCTGTCACCCCCCCCCCCACCCCCCTTCAGCTCCCCACCCCCCTTCCCCCCATCACTACTCAGTTCTACACAAATGCCGGTGTGGTCAGGTTGTGGTTAAAGGTTCCATGGCTTTTTATGGCGGCATCGCCGCCGGGGGGGGGGGGGGGGGGCAGTGAATTCATATCCACTGTGCCGTTTATTAGGGCTCAGCAGTACAGAGAACGCGGACCGGAGCCCAGTCCTCACCCGCTGCGGCTTCTGCCAATTTAACCCGTTCTATTCCCCGGGCCATTCACACCTGAGTGGAGTGAAAGAAAACTTGGAGCCGAAGTGTGCCTTTTCCACTGAGGACACAACAAAGTGCCGAAACGTGCTTCGAGCCCTTGATAGTCATATCACTGGTGACTCAGTGACAATGGGTAAGAAAACCACTGAACGCGGCCTCAGTAAACGATTCTGCTACGACCGCGCCGGTCTCCACTGAGTTTGTTATTGCCACACTTTAATGACGATGAAAGGACAGTCATCAGAATTCATGCCGCCATAGACAACTCAACATCTTCCCAGGGCACTGTTTTCACTTAGTTGGGTGTTTGTGAAGAACCACCACCACCAATGGCGGACCGGCTAGTCCTTCGAACGGATGACCACATGGTCAGCCATTGTGCCGTCTCAGTTCTGGCCACACGTGAGGAACATACATATGTGGGAACTTTCTCGTGTTAGTTTGAGCAAAGTCCCTATACACATACATATATAGTGTTTTGGTTTCAGTTTCAGGGATTCAATGGGGTTGTCAAAACGAGCGTCACTGATCACAGTAGTCCTGGCGGTCATATACGCTACACTACATAAGTTAAAACTAAAACAAATAAAGAAAACTGACAAAAATCAATAGATAAGAAGCAGATGCCTAACCGATGCATGAACCCAATGCGTTGGTAAGCCTTGTCAGGCTATCCCAGTACGGGTTTGGAAAAAAATATTAACATAAAACCTGGCAGCAGATAGATGCCTAACCCTAACTCAACTGACGCCATAAACCTTATCACGCGCTGGTCAGGCTTTAAGAGAGCCTCGATCAGTGCCCTTGCAAAGATTATATAAAACATTAACATAAAACGAAGTTAAAATGAATAAACGAACGCATTAAGACATGATACAAAATTAAAGATACATACGAACACGATATAAGCTCAGGTTTGTTGTTGCTCAATTTTTTTTCTTAATTGAACGCCGTATTTCACCTTGTTTCTTGATATAACAAATGTTTAAACCAAAGATACATAGACGGCAATTACATAATTGAAATAAACTCAGAACAGAAATGGGCCACGTTCAATGATTTGAACTTTCGCACACTCACGCTAACGCATGACACTACACGTGGCCGCCTGTGTTATCTCAGCAGAGGAATAGTAGCCGGCGACCGGACTAGACAGAGCAGACCTCTGAGGGAGGTGGGGGAGGGAGGGAGGGAGAAGGGGAATGGGGTGGGGTGCTCAGGCCAGCTACTGGACTTAAATTTTACAACGCTGTTAAGTTTCCCACCACCCCACCAACACACTCCACAGGAAAGTCACTTACAGTGCCAGTCTCGACACAAGTGGAAGGGAGGGGACCCCGCTGGGGGGTGGGGGTGGGGGTGGGGAGGGGAAACACTGTCCTTCCCTCCCACCCTCCCTGGGGTGAGAAAGCGTGGCCCGCCAAGGGAGATAACAACTTGAGCCGTTATTTGGTGGAGTGGGGGACTGGGAAGGGAAGGGGGTTTAGTTAGGGGGGAAGGGAGTTGTGTCAGTTGGGTAATTTTGTATTGGTGGTGTGGGGAATGGGAGGGGGTGGAGGGTGGAGGGAGGAAGCTGATTTCTCTCCAGATCAGAGGCCCTTGACACTCCCCTACTGGGCCATTTCCACCACAACGACGTTACTATCAGATCGTCATTGAAAAGCCCTGGCGGGGGTAGGGGGGCTGAGGGTGGGGGTGGGGGACGGGGGGTGTGTGTGGAGAATGGATTGGGATCAGGGTGACGTAAGTGGTAGCAGGGGACCAGGCCTATTCAGAGCAGAAGCTGAACACAATACCACACTACCTTGATGTCAGACCAACACCACCACCCCACCCACCACTCCCCAACCCCCATCCCCTCTCCTGCCTGCCAGGGGTAATGGGGGTGGCCCTCAGAGAAAACTACTGGATCCTTTAAGGGTAGAGGGATGAAGGGAGGGTGGGGGGTACCAGTCTTATCTGAGAACAGAAGCCTTAACCCCCGCCACTACCACACCAGCACTTTTAAGATGACTCGTGAAAAGGCTAGGGTAGGGGGCCTGGGGTTAAGAGGACGGAACCAGTACTATCTAGATTAGTGAGAAGCTGACACTCCACCAACACAGAGATAACTGCTTTAGGGTGAGGTGGGGGTGGGGGTGGGGGGTGTGGGCGGAGGGGGGGGATAGGCCTGACACCCCTACCACCACCACAACCCTTTAAGATGGACAGTGGGAAAGCTGGCTTGGGGCAGAGAATGGGACAGTAGACCATTGAACTCAATGGTCAGTGGGAGAGACCCACACTTCCCTTGACTCTCTGGTGTCTCGACTGAAAAACGCATCTTTTTTGTCTTGCATTTGAGTAACAGTTTAACTCTAATTTGCTGTTATATGAGGGATGTACATTTTTGATGTTTTGTTGTTGTTGTTGTGTGTGCGTCGTCAGCGTGTGTGTGTGTGTGTGTGTGTGTGTGTGTGTGTGTGTGTGTGTTTCTTTTTATCACAACAGATTTCTCTGTGTGAATTTCGGGCTGCTCTCCCCAGGGAGAGCGCGTCACTATACTACAGCACCGTCCCCCCCCCCCCTTTTTTTTTTTCCCTGCGTGTAGTTTTATTTGTTTTTCCTATCGAAGTGGGTTTTTCTACAGAATTTTACCAGGAACAACCCTTTTGTTGCCGTGGGTTCTTTTCCGTGCGCTAAGTGCATGCTGCAGACGGGACCTCGGTTTATCGGCTCATCCGAATGACTAGCTTCCAGACCACCACTCAAGGTCTAGTGGAGGGGAGAAAATATCAGCGGCTGAGCCGTGATTCGAACCAGCGCACTCAGATTCTCTTGCTTCCTAGGCTGATGCATTACCTCTAGGCCATTACACACTGTGTATGTGTGTGTGTGTGTGTGTGTGTGTGCCGTTTCCATATGATACGAGGATGGTGATTTTTTCTTCGTGGTTCATTCTTTTTCTTGATGATTGTTGCTTATCTTTTGTAGCATGTAATTTGCAGAGTGCCGTCGTGATTGATTTGGTTATTTGAATTTTTCTTGATTCGTGTTGTTTTTTTCTTGTTATGTGTAATTTGTGAAGCACCGTTAGCCTATCTGTGATGGAACAGCGCTCTAGAAAAGCACTTCATTATTATCATTATCATTATCATCATTTTTAATCATCATTTTAGGTGGATGCAGACCAACAGTCCTGTTCAGAACAAAGGCCGACACCCTCACCACAACAACAATATTCAATGAGCTGTGAAAAAAAACAAAAAAAAACAAAAAAAAAAACGGCAGAGATAAGGACCAAGGGGAGGGAAGAGAGAAGTGGGAGGAAGGGTGGGAGCAGTTCTATGCTGAACAGAAGCTGAATCCCCAACAACATTGTCGTGTATTATTAGATGGGCAGTTGAAAAAGATGAGAAGGAATCGAGAGGGTGGAGGTGACGTATACATGTCTTGTCCAGAAAAAAAAAAGCTGACATCCCCACCCCTCCCGCCCCCCCTCCCCACCACTGACCACAACCACACTGTCAGACTGGCAGTGACAATGCTGGGTAGATGGGGGGGGGGGGGGAAGGTGGAGGGCGTGGGAACTTGGTGGTTGGGAATACGTGGGCGGGTATTTACTACGAGTCCTACCTTACAGAAAAAGAGGCTGTCATTACCATACCATCACCATAATACTTTAAGATGGACAGTGATAACGATGGGAAGAGGGAGGGAAGGGAGTGGAAGGGACTCACAAGTCCTATTCAGAAAAACTGACACCCCTTCCACCACCACCACCACCACCACTGCCACAACAACAACAACACTTTCAGAGAAGCAGTGACAAGGCTTGGAGGGGAAAGGGGAAGGGATGATCCAATTCAGGGGGGGCCCCTGGGCAGAAGGTGAGGTAACTGGAGAGGACTGGTCCAATCCTACCCAGAATAGAAGCCGAGACCCTCACAACCACAACCACCACCACCACACCAACAACAACAACAACACTTTCAGAGAGGCAGTGACAACACTTGGAGGGGAAAGGGGTGTTAGTGGAAGGGATGATCCCATCCAGGCGGGGTTGGGGGGTGGGGGCGGGGGGGGGGGGGGGGGGGGAGGTGAGGTAACTGGAGAGGATTGGTCCAATCCTATCCAGAACAGAAGCTGAGACCCTCACAACCACAACCACCACCACCACCATAACAACAACACTTTCAGGTGGGCAATGAAAAAGCTGGGGAGGAAAAGTGGGGAGGGGGTGAGGTAGCTGGAGAAGACTGGTCCTAGCCTGTCCAGAACAGAAGGGGACACCTTCACCACCACCACCACCACTGTCCACAGATGGACAGTGAAATAGCGGGGGGGGGGGGGGGGGGGGGGGGGGGGGGGGGGGGGCGGGGGTAACTAGAGGGGCCTTTTCTATTGAGACCAACCCTGGACACTGGACCTACATAACCACACAATGGGGTAGTAGTGAGAAAGCCAGCTGTTAAGACTTCCCTCCTCTCCCACTCCTCGCCCCACCTGCTGTTCAAACGCCTAAGGGTTGGAACCCTCAATCATTCACGTCCCACCCCCACCCCCCTCCCCAGCTCCCCAACACATCTGTCCTCCACTCCCTGCCCCACCTGCTGGACAAACGCCCAAAGTAACATTTACTGAGCCCATCTGCCATGTTGGCTACCTGGCACATGGGCGTGATGACGTTTTTTGAAAGCTGGCTATCCAACAGTGGGCACCCCCGTCAGTTGTGTAGGCCTTCTGGCAAGGGCATGGTTATGACTTTTTGAAAGCTGGCTATCCAACAGTGGGCACTCCCGTCTGTTGTGTATGCCTTCTGGCAAGGGCATGGTTATGACTTTTTGAAAGCTGGCTTTTCAACAGTGGGCACTCCCGTCTCAGGGTCCCAAATGGTTCGTTTGATTATTAGAGTTGAGTGAGTTTAAAGACCTATAAGCTGACATTCTTCAAGGTGAAGTTGTTCAGAGCTGTGGTCCTGGAAGGTGTTCGAAATGGCCTGACCTCTTATGTCATCTGCCCTGGGTGGGGCTACTAATTTGGTACAGCTGCCAAATGGCTGGGGAATGGGGACGAAGTGTCGGGGGGGGGGGGGGGGGGGGGGGGGGGGGGGGGGGGGGGGGGGGGGGGGGAGGGGTAGGTAGGAGGTGGGGGAGGGGGAGGGGAGGGAGGGAGGGTTAGTGTGTGGGGACGAGGCTCTCAAGTGAAGCACAAGGGTCACAGTATCTCAGACTTACAGTCCAGAGTACGGATTTGCACAGGGCATTTGTGTGCGTGTGTGTTCTGCACAGTGTGTGTGTGTGTGTGTGTGTGTGTGTGTGTGTGGTATAGCGTGGCTGCCAGCCTTCCACCTCTCTCATCTCTCCCTCTCATACACCTACCTTTTCCAGTTCTTTATAACACCGTGTGGGGATCGCAACAGGCTATCATTCTGTCCCTAACAGGCGTAAATCAGTTCTACAGGCTTGCCACAGTGCACTGACAAATCCAGCTTCTGGGAACCCCCCCACCGATACCCCCCTTTAGCCCAATTTCTTTCTTCCTTTCTTTTCATCTTTCTTTCTTTCCTACCTTTCAATTCCTCGTGTGTCACAGGCTCATTTCTGTCAGTGTTAATTCCTACATGGAGTGTACCTCCTCCTCCTCCCTCAACTGTGTCCTATACGTTGCCACTCAATCCGCTTCCTGGTCGCAATCCTCTTAGGTTTTGTATGCATACTGCAATTATAGGGAACAAGGCACAGTGGCACAGAGAGAGAGAGAGAGAGAAAGATGGTTTATTCATGTAAAGACCGAGGCCCCCAATGCATAAGCTGTATGTGAATGTCACATTACGGTACACGTGAGGTACACCTACACAAGGACGAATAAGTATAAGCGGTAAATTGCATAACTGTTCAGTGTACTAGAACAATGAAAACGCTGTTATGAAGTGGCAGTTTCTCTGAACTTGATTCGAAAGCTTTGCATATAAAAACAGAGGCATTTTTTTCAGATAATTTCAGGGGTGGTTGATGTCTTTGATGAGTTCAGTCTATATCTAAACAATGCACGCACTTATAAGAGAGGGAGAGGGCCGAAAGGCGGGGTGCGGGGTGGGGATACAAATACGTACAGCTGCTCTTGGGTGGTTACAGATGGTTTATTCATTTCAGGTGAGGAATCTTTCACGAAAAACCAATGATTGTACGAACACCAAGTCGTAGAATCTGAAGGGCCTACGTTCCATTCGGTCGAGGGGGCAGCACAGCGGTTGTGAATAACGGCAAGTTATGGAATAATCTTTTGACGTTAATATTTACACTGCAAAATATCATTTCATAACTTGTATTCATAACTCTGCTGCCCCATCCCCCACCCTCCCCTCATTTATATAGATACACAATGTTGGATATTGGCTTTCTACGACCATACATTTTGCGACGAAAACTGAAACTGGCACAGTAAGCGTGTAAATGTAAAATCAAACAAACTAGTATATACCTATATTTTTTCATGTTTTTGTTTATCGTGTAACAAACGCTTTAAACTTTTAACAAACCCGGTAATGAGGCGGCATGAATTGTCTGGATCTAGGGTTCAGCTTAATTAATAGGCCTAGTTATCGTGATGTTCATTTTCTTTTTTTCTTTCTTTACCACTGGTGTCTTCCTGGTTTGACAGCGTACACGATTTTAAGCTGGTCGATGTGCCACGTTGGTTTATAATCAACTCGTTAGCGGTGTGGTTAGGGTTTGGGTTTGGTTAGGAAAGATATTTTAAGCCGGCGAGAGAGAAGCCAAGGAACACGCACGGCACGATTTTCAAGTATAATTCGATGTTTACTTGACAATCGTTATCAGCGTATAGTTCGGTTTGGATTTAGTTAAACACACACACACACACACACACACACACACACACATATATACATACATAAACTATATTATATATATATATATATATATATATATATATATATATATATATATATACCCACACACGTAAAGGGTGTGTGAAGGGGCGTGGCCGTGGGACAGGGGGTGGGGTGGGGAGCATGCAAAGGTAAAAAGAAAATCATTAAAAACCGACAGAGAACTGAGCGCTCCGTGTAGGCCCACACGTTTCTTAATCATGGGATGCGTGGTTTATTTATAATCGGTAGTTGTGCCGGTCAGTGGTTCGGGTTCAGCTGTTCAGTTTGGGTTTGGTAAAGGAAGGCAATCATAAAAAGACCAAGAAAGAAGTAGACTGATGTGGACACACAAGGTCGTGTGATGGTGATGTTAAGTTGATCTTAATCAGTCTTAAACTCCTAACTCTGGTCCTTACAAATCGGCCGCAGATTTGAGGGATTCAAAACAACAAATGTACTAGAAAGACAGGCCATCAACCACCGTCCCGTGGATTCCGGGTCCCCGACGCGAGAACAGAGCTTGGGCAAGACACTGTCTCTCGATCCACTATAATAATCTTCTAGCCCAGTACAGATAGTCGGTACAGCAGTTGCTTCCTTGAGCAGTCTCTGGACCTTTCAATTGGAATGAACTTCCTCTTTCTCTTCGTCAGGTCTCCGCACTCAGTTCTTTCAAGTCTGGTCTTAAAACCCACCTCTTCCCAAACTAGCCTCCCTTCCTTGCCTCTTTAGTCCTTGTCTTCAGTTTCTCCAGTTTTTTAGTTATGCATGCGTGTGAATGACAAGATTTAGCGCTATATAAATATAACAATAATAATGATAATAATAATATCGTAGCTCCTTCATCAGGACTGCCATGGAGTGGAACCAACTGAGTGAGGCCACTGTCACCGCAGGCTCCGTCAGCGCATTTTCATCAGCGCTGACCAGATCACCACCTGAGCCTGTGACCAGCAACCACGTGACAAAAAACAAAAAAACAAACAAACAAAACCCAAACCATATATATATATATATATATATATTAAATAGGGTCTTGCTTCTGGAAGTGGGGCCTGGACCCTTCCGGCCGAACAGGGCCTATTTTTTCTGCTGGGTACATGCGCCCTCCAAGTTCCGTCGAGTCTATATCGCCAGAAGTGGCGTCTGAGACGTCATACCAGTCCAGATCCAGTCAGAGAGTTTCAGTTTCAGTTTCAGTAGCTCAAGGAGGCGTCACTGCGTTCGGACATATCCATATACGCTACACCACATCTGCCAAGCAGATGCCTGACCAGCAGCGTAACCCAACGCGCTTAGTCAGGCCTTGAGGAGAAAAAAAAGAAAAAAAAGGTGAATAAATAATAGATAAGCTTACACAAATAAATAAATAAATAATAACTATAATGTTAAAAAAGGTAGTAGTAAAGGTAGTAGTAGTAGTAGTAATAATAATAAATTAATAACAATAATAAATAAATAAATAAATAAGATAACAATGATGATAAATAAGCAAATAGATGTAAAACATGAAGACACACATTTACATATACACCCACACATGCATAACAGATATGCACCGAACATGCAGTTTCACAGATATGAAAGCACAGTTAAATACATATAAACGTACGTGAGCTCCAACACACACACACACACACCACACACATTACCCTGCACCTCCTCTACCCCCCTCCTCCACACACTCATTTCTAGTCTACGTATCGCAGCTTCAGTCCACGGCACACACACACACACACACACACACACACACACACACACACACACACACACACACAGAGATGAACACTTACTTGTACAAGCACACACACATATGCCCATATCTCCACACACAGATAAAAATATCCTGTTGCTCCCACAGTGTGGGCATGCATACACTCACATACCTCATCCTCTACCCCACCTCCCCCTCACACACACACACACACACACACACGCACGTGCACAGAACTCTACTGACACTTGTACTTGTGTACACTTACACTCTCGCGCATGCACAAACGCACTCAAAAATACAGACCCACACATGCACACAAACACACACACACACGCACAGAGGCCGCTGCCACTGATTGGCCGCAAGAGGGATGGGAAAAGATCTCTGATGCCAAGAACGTGGCGTATCTAGTGTGTTGCTCAGTCTATTGTATTTGGAAAAGCCCACAGAGACTCTGTTCCGTTTTGAAGAAATTTGCGCAATGTTGGTTTGGAAATGATGCCGATATTTGTTTGACTTGCAAAGCATCGTGCTCTACCTTTCGTGTTAGACTTACAGTCAGTGAAAGTCAGCTGAGTCGGTCGAAGCTGCCGTCTTAGGAATATAATAATGGGACTTTATGCTTACCCTAAATGTAGCCTGCTAGCCCCAGAGGGTACCAGCATTCCCCATTATCATAATTATGGTTACAACTGTTATGTTCCGGTTAGATTTCATGAGTCCGTCGAACCTCCTTTTGTGTTGGCCTACGAAGGGAGTTAACTCCAAGAGCAACAGGTGATAATGGGCCTTGATCTCTGCCCTTTCTTCGGTTTCGTTTATCTTGACGTGAAGAAAAGAGGGTGTGTAGTGGGGAACGGCGCACATTGTTTCAATGTCGGTGGTCTCAACCCAGGGGAAGATCTCCATGGCAACGTCGTTATCGTAATCGGCCTGATTCTCCCTCCGGGTGACACGGGTTTCTAACTGACAACAGTCAACTTCTTATCTCAGCTCCCGTGACACTTCAAGGAACGATTGTGGCAGGTTCCGGGTGGGTGGTGGGAAAAAAAAGTGTTGAGTCAGTCATGTTTCATCGGCAGCGATTATTCCCATTCGTTTATTCATATATTTCTTCACACACACACACACACACACACATACACACACACACACACACACACACACACATGCAGGCACGCACGCATACACGTCACACACACACTGCAACACAAACACACACACACAGTGACACACACACACACACACACACACACACACACACACACACACACACACACACACACACACACACACCATTACAGGTTTAACTGCGTGCAACAGCCTCAGTGTAACATGCAGTTGAAAGCATCCCTTTCACTTTCCGTTGATATAATTATAACTTCTTTTTTTTTTCTTTTCTTTTTTTAGGCATGGCTGGAAAGCATTCAGCGAGTGAAACCGAAATTCCTTTATTGAATACATTCTACTGCTTTTCTCTGTGTATGGTTTTGTTTTGTTTTTAAATTTTTTTATGGACACACTGACATAGTGGCACAGCTTACCGTGACAGAGAGAGAGAGAGAGAGAGAGAGAGAACTCGAACTCGAACATTTTAATGACTAGGCCATTTGCCCGTGTCAAGGGGGTGGGGGTTGGGGGATCGGGAAGTAGGGAGTACAAAGACAATTATACAGGCAGTCTGAAACACAAGTCATCACCGTGAAACATACATGTTTGCTTAAATTCAACAGAGGGTTTAAGCAATTCCTGAGAGAGAGAGAGAGAGAGTCTGTGTGTGTGTATCTGTGGCTAGTCGGCTTTGGGGACCATCCCAACGCCAACGGCTGTCCTAAAGCCCTCTTGACTGAGAAAGTGGGGCTTAACTTGGGAAAGACACAGCTAGTCTCTCCTCTATGATAATCTTCTAGCCCAGTAGTTCAGATAGTCGGCCGGGACAGCAGTTGCTTCCTTGAGCAGTCAGGACTGTCACACACGCAGTGTGTGTGTGTGTGTGTGTGTGTGTGTGTGTGTGTGTGTGTTGTGTGTGTGTGTGTG
>NC_134891.1:8447441-8489941 GCF_041734735.1 Babylonia areolata | reverse complement strand
GCTATTGATGTGAGGAGAGAGTGAGTGAGTGCATCCTTAGTTGATCCTATATCCCCCTGTCTGCTCCCCTCTCTCTCTTGGAAGAGAATCGAACCACTCTCAAAACAACCCTTTTTACACATGCAAGTGCAAAATCGCAGCAACTGAAGTAAGACTCATCTTTGAAACATTGCTCAGTGATTCTTTGAAGTAATTAACACCGAGGTTCAGTGGATGAAACTAGTCTTTTCCCCTTTTCATTAATCAAAATACATGAATACTACTACTACTACTACTGCTACTACAACTACTAATGATGATAACAACTCATAATTTTGTCGTATAGTGTGGCCTGAATATCAATACTCATACAGGCAGACAGTGTGTGTGTGTGTGTGTGTGTGTGTGTGTGTGTGTGTTATCTTCAGTTTAACGTCTATTCACTATAACTGAGTGTTTTTAGACGGAAAAGAGTAAAGAAGTGGATAAAGGAAAGGGAATGCATGTGAATATTAGTGTAAAAAAAAGTATTCATGTTATGTACCAGAGGAAAAAGTATATTATAAGAAAAAGGTCTAAAGAGATTGTGGTGTGTATTGATTGAGGTGTCATGGGAAGGAGAACATGTATATGCATATCAACAAGTATTAACCTACAACAATGTAAATATAAATAACAACATTAATTATAACACATCAGAGGAGGATACCAACTGGAGGATACCAATAGTGTGGCCTGAACAGGCAAACAGTGTGTGTGTGTGTGTGTGTGTGTGTGTGTGTGTGTGTGTGCGAGTGTGTGTGTTCGCGCGCACTCACGGCAGTGTGTGTGCGCCGATGCAGCCGTGTGCCAGAGTGCGACTCATTGAGAATGCTCGTGCGTGTATAGTGTGTGTGTGTGTCAAGTTGTGTGGCGCGGCCCTGCCGGTGCAACTGAGCTGCCTTTATGACTGCAATGATATTTAACTGTCATGTTATGTTTGGTTTTTTTTATGCGGCCTTTTTCTCTGTCCGGGACACAGAGCACTGTGTGTGTGTGTGTGTGTGTGTGTGTGTGTGTGTGTGTGTGTGTGTGTGGGGGGGGGGGGGGCGTGGGGGGGGGGGGGGACAGACTTGATAGCCAGACACCAGGCGACAATTTACTATCACTTCCATTTGGTTTTTGTCTTCAATTTGTTTGTTTTTTTGTTTTTTCTTCCTACGGTTACATTTCGGTTAAATTTCTTGATTACAAAACTTGAGCAGCTGTTGTCTTAGATATAAACAAACAGAACAATAGTTGTCATTGAAAAAGAAATCGCACATAGCTGAAACAGAAAATTCTGCTTAGTCAGTGTGATGTGTGACATCTATCTATAGAGATAGATAGACAGATAGATATAGCGTGACTGACACACACACACACACACACACACACACACACACACACACACACACACACATACTTCAGTTGCACGCGGGTAATGTATCACAGGACTTGTCTGTAATATTTTTTCTCTGTTACATTTTAAATTTCTGCCGTTCAGAATAAAAATAAAAATAAAAATAAACTTAAGCACCTTTCAGTTTTTTTGGTTTTTATTATTTTTTTAATTTTTATACTGTCACCTATTATTTTTTCCACAAATCTTTAACATATTATCTCCTTTAAAAAAAGAAAAAAAAGCTATTACACTGATTTTATTTAACAAAACTTAAGCGATTTTCTTTTACATGCAAACAAAACAATCTGAATAATAGCGGTCATTTGTCGTTTTAGTTAAAATAGAACCTCTGCTATGTGTGGATTTTTTTCCCTTCATTAGTTGCGTGCAGGTCACGGCGGAAAATTTGTTGAAAAAAACGACAACAAAAACTGTTGTATATTCAAATTCTTTTTCTTTTCTTTTTTCTTTTTATTTATTTATTATTATTATTATTATTTTTTTTTTTACTAATCAAAACTTTTGCACTTTTATACAGTGATGAGATATAAACAAACTGGTTAATAACACCGTGACTCAATTCATCACTTCAATTAGAGCAGAATATTCTGTTTAGTATGAAAGTTTTTTTGTTTTTTTCTTCTTCTTAGTTGCACACAGGTCAATGGCCCCCTTTTTTTTAATTTTACCTAAAAACAAAAATTAAAAAAAATATATATAAGAAAAAAAAAAGAAAGAAAGAAAAGAGAATAGAATAACAAAAATTGGTTCAAAGTACAGAACATTTCTAATGTGATAAAACGCCAGCAACAATAATACATAGGTATACCTACAATCGCAATAGTATGGAAAAACAAACGAAAAAAACAAACAAACGAAAAACAAAACAAACAAAACAAAAACAAACAAACCAAAAAAGTTCTGCTTCAACTGATCTGCACAAGAACAAATAAACATTTTCTCATGAGGCCTAACAATGAAACGCCAATAACATTAATACAATAGCAACAATAGGGGAAGAAAAAACAACAACACCACCAGCAAAAAAACAACAACAAACTATTTCTTTTGTTTAAGAAAATACGACAACACTGCCAACAACAATAATACGATAGCAACAACTGGACAACAACAACAACAACAACAACATACACACACACACACACACACACCCTGCACACAAACATTTCCTTTACGGTTCTTCATCAGCACAAGCCGCGCAGATGGACCCAGAGAACAATGTAACAGACAGACGCTATACGTACTCTTACGTCACAACACTGTAGTTCGTTGGCTGCGTTTCAGGATACGCACCTAATGACGTCAAAGGTGGATTATCTCACGCCCAAACTCTACTTACTCTGAGTCGGGTGTAAAAACAAAGCCCCCCCAAAAAAACAAAACAAAAAAACATAGGTAAAGGACTTTGTAAGAACTCACGCGTGCAAAACATACGACACCTTGCTTATGACGTCTGTGATAGGTCACCAGATAGATCTGTGTGATGGTTCAGTTCATGTGCGTGAGTGTGTGAAAACGAACCCCCCATTGGCTTAAGACTATGAAATGAGCTGTGTGGATGCGTCAAGTGTCTTGTGCATTGGTGTGTGTCTGTTAAACTCGTTGTCATCAGTTTTACTTCGTTGGTTGCATACAGCCCACCGACTCTTTGGGTGTGTGTGTGTGTGTGTGAGTGTGTGTGTGTGTGAGCGGAGAGAGAGAGAGAGAGAGAGAACACGAGGTTAACGTGTGCATGTATATACGTGCGTGTGTGCGTATAATTATGTGTGTCAGTATTATATATGAATGTCGAGTTTTGAGTGTGTGTGTGTGTGTGCGAGCGCGCGCGCTCGTTTATGAACACATTGTAGAAAAGTGTCCTTATTTATCAAGGAAAGCTTGTCTGCCCATACTTACGTTCATCCATTTCTGGTGCATGCAGTTTGAGTTATTGGATGTTCGATGTCTTAACAAATTATCACACACATTTACAGATAATTCCCAAATGTCAAGGTCGCATTGGAGGTCTCTCCCCTCACCAGAAAAAAAATCCCTGGAATAAAACCCCACCTTCATTTCTGATGTAAATAAGCAAATAATATTAGCAACATCTTGAAGTGACGTTTAATACATAACATTTTCTTTTTGTTTTTAAACGACGCTTGCTGGGTAAAAAGGTCACAGTTGCCAGGTGGATATTCTGTTCTTATAATTGTAATGAAACGTGGAAAAAGTCACATGTTGGCTAAACTGCTTTTCAATGGGGGGTGAGGGGGAGGGGGAGTGCGGGGGGGGGGGGGATCGATTCTTTGATGTACATGTCACATACAGGAATCTAGGGCTTGCGCAATGAGCATACCATCAGTTTTTAATCACTGTGTTTTTGAATGAGACGGTTCTTCTTCTTCTTCTGCGTTCACTCGTATGCACACGAGTGGGCTTTTACGTGTATGACCGTTTTTACCCCGCCATGTAGGCAGCCATACCCCGTTTTCGGGGGTGTGCATGCTGGGAATGTTCTTGTTTCCATAACCCACCGACCGCTGACATGGATTACAGGATCTTTAACGTGCGTATTTGATCTTCTGCTTGCATATACACACGAAGGGGTTCAGGCACTAGCAGGTCTGCACATATGTTGACCTGGTAGATCGTAAAAATCTCCACCCTTTACTCACCAGGCGCCGTCACCGTGATTCGAACCCGGGACCCTCAGATTGACAGTCCAACGCTTTAACCACTCGGCTATTGCGCCCGTCGAATGAAACAGTTGAACTGAAGTCCACATATGCAATGCAACATGCAGTTAGCACACACAAAAGAACCCATCGCAACGACGGGGGTTTTCTGTGGCAATTTTCAGCAGAAAAGAAACAGCAACTCACTTTGATTGCAAAACTTGATAGTAAACCAAATTACACATGCAGAGAGAAAAAAAAAGGCCTAAGGGTAGTGCTGCATTGTGGTGATGCGCTGTCCCCAGGGAGAGCAGCCCAAATTTCACATTCCTCCTCTTCCTTCTAAAGAAGCCCACACTTGATCTGAAGTCCTCAATGGCCAACGTCTTCTCCTCTTTCTTCTTTGACAATATAAAATGCTGACACCAACTTTGACCACACACCTTTTCCCAACTACTCCTGATTCACAGTTCAATGGCACACATCTCCATTCTACTCCTGATTCTAAGTTCAATGACACACCGTTCCTTCAATCCTTTGACTGAAACAGAAATCTATGAAAGAAATGAAAATGAAATCATGTGAGCTCGATCACATATCAGCCTTTGTTGTTGTTTTTCAGTGTGTTCAACAGCTTCTCCCCACAGTAACCAACAATCTCGTCTCTGGAACTTTCCCATCCAGTCTAAAAACTGCAATCGTGTGGCCTCTTTTGAAGAAACCAAACCTTAACTTAAGCATTTTGGAAAACTAACAACCAGTTTCTAACTTTCCTTTCCTGTCCAAACTTCTGGGGGGGGGGGAAGCCACCCTGAAGCAGCTCAACAACCATCTTTACTTCAACAATCTCCTCCTCTTCCTCCTCCACCCTTTTCAATCTGCCAACTGTGCTGACCACAGCACCAAAACCACTCTCCTCCACATCCATGATAGTCTACTATTAGCGTCCGACTCTGGGGGAAAAAATTTCCTTCCAATTCTTTGTTGACTTGTCAACTGCCTTTGACACAATGGACCATTTGGCTGTTCTCTCCCGTCTTCATTGTTCATGTGGTATCAACAGCACCTCTCTGTGATTGTTTAAATCATAACTCACCTATTCCAGTCTGTTACTGTTGATAATTACCAGTCTGAACCTTTTAAAATCGAACACAGAGTCCCACAAGGATCCGTTTTAGGTCCCATACTCTTCACACTGTACACTGCTCTACTTGCTAAAATTACCACCACAATGTCCATCATAATTCTTTTATCGATGACACTCAACTCCAGAAAAAGGAGCCCCTGAAAAATTGTCCTCTGTCTCCTGCAAGAAAGCATCTGACTGCTTCCTGGACAATCAGAACGGCAGGACTCATAGGTTTCAATTGAACACTCAATACTGAAGCAATGCATTATGTTCACAGGAACCAAAGAAAAACTGTCGACCATCACATTTGATTCAATCAAACTTGGCAGTACATCCATCCCTCTTTCCTGCTCAGTCAAGAACCTCGGTGTTGGCCTTGACATTCTGACCATGTTTCTTCTCGTTCGTCAGATGGAAATTCCAGTCTTGCGATGAAGGCAGCTGTACGCTGCAGTTCCTCCACACATCCGTAGAGCCTCCGGGTTACTGGAGTTGGCTCGGGTCGGGCCAGTACCTCTTCCTGAGCAACTCATGGAGGAGGCAGGACTTTGGCAGATGTTCTGTTGTCTGGCTGTCAGTCCCACAAAGGGCACCGTGCTTATTGACCAATGCAGAAGTTAAGTGTATAAATGGTCTTGGCGGTTGTAGCCTGTCCCGAGTCTGAACACTACTGTCCACGCAAAAAATTATCATTCAGGTCTGTCAATCCTGCTATCGTCAATTATGGCACATAAGTTCCATTTGGAAATACCTGTTCACTGATGCAGCATCTAACTTGTAGTTACTCCCATTCTCTCTCACCTCAGCTACTGTAACTCTCTCTTGTCTGGTTTGCATGCTACATCCATTCGCTCCCTTCAGCACTCACAAAGTGTGCCACTTGCCTTGCCCTCACAGGGAAAAGTTCTGGGCACAACACTCCTCTCTTGCAACATCTTCATTGGCTCCTTGTTTCACACAGAATAAAGTACAAGATCAGCACTCTATGTCATAAATGTGTAAACAAATCTGCTCTGTGGTTGCCATTACCTCTGCACCCTATCTCGCTCTCTGCGACCAGCTTCAGATCTGCTCTGTTTCTGCGTTACCAGATTCAAACATTCCACAGTTGGCTGCCGCTATTGACGGGTGCAATAGCCGAGTGGTTAAAGCGTTGGACTTTCAATCTGAGGGTCCCGGGTTCGAATCACGGTGACGGCGCCTGGTGGGTAAAGGGTGGAGATTTTTACGTTCTCCCAGGTCAACATATGTGCAGACCTGCTAGTGCCTGAACCTCCTTCATGTGTATATGCAAGCAGAAGATCAAATACGCACGTTAAAGATCCTGTAATCCATGTCAGCGTTCGGTGGGTTATGGAAACAAGAACATTCCCAGCATGCACACCTCCGAAAGCGGAGTATGGCTGCCTATATGATGGGGTAAAAACGGTCATACACGTAAAAGTCCACTCGTGTGCATACAAGTGAATGTGGGAGTTGCAGCCCATGAACGCAGAAGAAGAAGAAGCTGCCGCTCTTTCTCTGTCTCTGGACCTTACACTTTGGAATGAGCTCCCCTTTTCACTTTGTCAAATCTCTGTACTTGGCTCTTTCAAGTCCGATCTTTAAAACCCACCTCTTTCCAAAACAGCCCTCCTTCTCTGCTCCTCCATGTCAGTTTTCTTCAGCTGTTTACATGTATCTGTAAATTTTGTTTTTCCATCTCTGTGAAACGTTGTGAATTATGCATGCGAGTGAATGACTGCTGTGGAAGTGCTTTGATTTTTTTTCTGCAACAAGACGTTATAATCACTATCATGATAAATATGTTGTGACAAAAAAGTATATAATATAAAGCTATAGTGAGACAGATATCACATTCCCAGAGTTACCCATTTTCAGTTGTTGAACAATACCTTGACACAAGCACACACAGACACACCTGCACAGTGTTTCTTGACACACTGTTTTTCAGTATTAACCAGCACAATCGTGTCACTCTTCCCTCTTCTGCACTCAACTTGAAACCAGGGCTTCTGATAAGTTAAAAATATTGTATTTGTATTTCTTTTTATCATAACAGATTTCTCTGTGTGAAATTCGGGAGAGCGCGTCACCGTGCAGTTTTATTTGTTTTTCCTATTGCAGTGGATTTTTCTACAGAATTTTGCCAGGAACAACCCTTTTGTTGCCGTGGGTTCTTTTACGTGCGCTAAGTGCATGCTGCACACGGGACCTCAGTTTATTATCTCATCCGAATGACTAGCGTCCATACTACCAATGAAGGTCTAGTGGAGGGGAAGAAAATATCGGCGGCTGAGCCGTGATTCGAACCAGCACGCTCAGATTCTCTCGCTTCCGAGGCGGACGCGTTACCTCTAGGCCATCACTCCACTGGGGGTCCCAGAGACATTTAAAAAAAAAAAAAAAAAAAAAATCGCAGTTCCTGGGGAGGGTCTCCAATCTGTATTGTTACACACAAAGAAAGGCAGCCACACCTTCCTCTCATTGGCCAAGAAGTGTCAAAGGGAAACAATTCTTTGTACAGATGATCCTCACATCGGACTGAAACTCCATCACAGAATTTTCACTCTTTTTGTGTGTATTGTTCTTGAATTTAAAAAAAATTTCCATGGGACCAACTTGATCAATATCCAGTTCATATTTCTGTGTTCAAAACTATATCTATGCATCATCAGAAGCCCTGATAATAACCTTTAGAAACCACAAACTGCAAATTCAAGATTGAAAACAAATGTATTCTTGACGAATGTTCAATTCAACAAATTCACATGATGACTCATAACTAAAAATAAAATGTTAAAAAGACAAATCAAACAGAAGAGTGGGGGGTGGGGGGGCAGTAGGGGGTGCTGGGGCATAGAGAAGGGTGTTACAAAATTAAACAACACTTGAGATTTCTGAATCAGATTCTTAGTACAGCTCAAACAAGTATGGTTGTTTTGGAATGTGGGGAGATATTCAATCAAAAAAAACAAACAAACAAAAACAAAAAAAAGTTATGTGAGAATCAAAGCGTTTTCAGACAGATTGTAATGGTTGTAACATGGCATCAACATCTTGAAAATACACGTCTTATCTGGAAACCAACATCAATTTTGGTCTCAAATATAGCTTAGAAAATCATAAAAGAAACAAAAACAAAAAAAAACATTGTTTTGCATTTTCATTCATCCTTCATCATTTAATTCAAATGAACATTCTGCATAATGTTAATGTCATTCACTCATCAGAAGACAACAACAACAACAACAAAAATCCTGGTAATAAATATCATCATGGTGATTAGAGAAACATACCAAATTCTCACATAGAGACCAGTGATTAGATATGAACCCATTCATTTAATATCCAGTATCTGCACTTTACACACAAGCAATACTGGTGGATGTTATGTACATACATTCTAACAACACCTGCGTCATTCACCATGAACTCATCCATCTACCAGTTACTCATTATCTGTTTGAGGTCTTGGGTGCGATACGGGACGATTACTTAAAGACAGCATTTCTCCCATTTTCTAAGGGTTGTTCCCCCCCCTGCACCCCCCCCCCCCCCCAAATGGAGGAGGGGAAGGAGGGGGGAAGGGGAGAATGGGGGTGTTGCTGCACATACGTCAGCTTTAGAACATATGTACTGCTCTGAAACTTACACACCCACACATGGTGCTCGAGCATTTCTATATATATATAAACAAAACAAAAAACACACACACAAAAAAAACAAACCATGTCAGAAGCAAGTTCAGTTAAACATTTCAACAAAATCAACAATATCTAAGCTTCGGCAAAAGAACTACAACAAACAAACAAGCAAAAAAAAACCCCAACAACCCAAAACAAATCCCCTACCCTCCTCCCCCCACCCCCCCCCCACAAAAAACCCAACAACAACAAAAACCCACAAACACCACCCTGCAGCAGAGACTGCGACAGCTAGACTCCCTGACCTTGAATCTGAACCAGTTTGAGGACAACTGATGCCCATGATCCTTTTTTTTCCCTCCCACCCCCACCCCACCATCGTCTGACAAAACAAGACTTCAGGAATGTGTTCAGTACATACAATTACTTGCCATGGGGGGTGGGGTGGGGGGGGAAACATCATCATCACCCACTCAATGGTATAAATAAAATGTGCAATTCAACTTTTGAGATACGGGGTACCAGATGGCCTGAGAGATAAGCTGATGAAAACATGACGCTGGGGAATACAACGTGTTTGCTGTTCCAACCAAACGCACACACACACACACATACAGAGAGAAATGCATTTGTCCTCCCCAGTGTTGGTTGTTGTTTGGTTCCTTCCCCTCTTTTCACTACATTTCTTTGTCTCCCCTTTCTCTGTGAAGAGTCATACGTTCACCAGATTTCCTCCTGCTCTCTCAGCAATGTCTTCTTCTTCTTCTTCTGTGTTCGTGGTCTGCAACTCCCACGTTCACTCGTATGTACATGAGTGGGCTTTTAATGTGTATGACCATTTTTACCCCACCATGTAGGCAGCCATACTCCCATTTTTTGAGGGGTTGCATGCTGGATATGTTCTTGTTTCCATAACCCACCGAACGCCGACATGGATTACAGGATCTTAAACGTGCGTATTTGATCTTCTGCTTGCGTTTACACATGAAGGGGGTTTAGGCACTAGCAGGTCTGCACGTATGTTGACCTGGGAGATCGGGAAAATCTCCACCCTTTACCCACCAGGCGCCGTTACCAAGATTCGAACCTGGGACTGTCAGATTGAAAGTCCAACGCTTTAACCATTTAGCTACTGCGCCCGTCGTCAACTATGTGTCAAAAGCCAGGGTCTATGCAAATGGTTTCCATCCTTAACTTATAGTTAGAAAAAGACATTAAACCCAAGAAATGAAAATATCTAAGTTGTACGAGGGGCAAGGGGAAGACAACCCTTTGTGCTCTGCAGCATTCAAGTATGATACAACACCTTCACAATTCTAAAGAACAGGCAAGCTAAGGCAAAAACATCAAGGAAAGAGTTTTTACAGTCTTGATTGTCTCGCAGCCAAAAGGCGATGGCACTGTAAACACAGTTCAGACAATCTTTCACACGACTCACTCGTAGCAGAGGGTTACCCACGAACAAACAAAATTATACAGAAATCCACACAGACAACAATAAAAACAAATCAAAACCCGCATACACGACGACACAGCTGCTCTCACGTATTACATGTAATGAGACTGTGCCAGCCAGCAAAATTAACCATTCTAGATCCATAAAATAGCTTGTGCGAAACTAAATGACGGAGATTCATGAGGCTTCACTGCACGGTTTTGCATGAATCAAAAGCCATGCCAGCATGCCGATGTACACACACTGAGAAATATTTGTGCAAACAGTCAGTAACTCCCGTTTGTTTAAATCACTGATTACAATCTTGCTGGAAGAATACCGTTTCTGTTATGTTCAACTCAACAACCGAAAAAAAAAAAAAAAAAAAAAAAGAGATGGAAAAATAAAAAGACACAAAAATAATCACTGTTGTCAGCAGGGAGCTTAGTAGGTAGTACCCTGTCAAAGTTTCACCAACAGTCAACAATGTGACCCAACATCACTGCCGGGACCCTAACAACAGGTGGGCCTAAAATAAAAGTGACCCAACAATCATCACCATCACTGGTCCCCAAAAACCTGGTTTGATCAGGGGTGGGAGGGTGCGGGGGTGGTGGTGGGGGGCGCCTACACTACTAAATGCATCATCAACATTCTCCATTTTTGGCGGTTGTGGGATCAGGCCTGGATTTTGGCAAAGCAATGACGGATCCCCATTATCTGCTGTCACAGGGATGGGGTGTCGAAATGAGACAGAATGTGGCTGTGTATGTGTGTGTTGGTGGGGGGAGGGGGGGGAGGGAGGGCGCGCGAGATAGGTAGGAGCAACAGTCAAGCAATGCCACAATAAGGTTTGGAAGAAAGTGCTTTTATACATATATATATATATATATTACCTTTCTTGCTTATAGCCCAAACAAGGCCACACTAGAGCTGAAAAAATTGCAAACAATGATCCAGCAGAACCTAGATAAAAAACAACAAAAAACAACCCCCCCAAAAAAAACAACAACAAAACCACCACCTCAGAAAGGAAATTAGGCCCATGAACAGTTATATTCATGCTCACAAACATTGGACACGCCTGTGATGTTCAGATGTTCACTATTCCATCAATTTTAATTAATTTTTTTTTTGCCAGAGGTTTATAAAAAAACAACAACACCCAACCCACCTGAACACAAACATAAATATACGAAACACAGAAAACTATGTATAACCACAAGTATACCAAACCAAACTATCAATTCCAGAAAAAAGAACAAAAAAAAATTCAAGGCTTTCAAGATAAAAAAAATATGGGCAAACGGACCAGCAAGGCAGAAAATCAGAAAGTAAGAGAACAAAAGAAAGAAAAAGGAAAAGGCCAGAAACAAAGACCATGATAGAAAAGAGGAGTTTCCAGAAGGTGGGGATACTATTCATACTGAAAGAGGCCCCGGCATACCCAGGGAGGGGGGTGGGGCGGGAAGGGGGGTGGGGGGTGCGGGGGAGTGAGAGCTAAAGCAAGAAAGTGTTGATAACCTATTGCAGCACCTGGTAAGTTAGCTCGTAAAATGACTCATTTTTTTATGATTTCACAACTGCAGTGGACTGACTCGTGGCCCAACCTATATATGCAATACAGGAGTTCTCTACACATTAAAGTTAACTAACTACATACATGTATATGAATGTGTATTGTGTGTGCATGTGTTTATGTAAGTTTGTGCCTGCCTATGTGTGCGTATGTGTTAGGACAGCTGTTAGATACACATGTATGTTAAAATGTATGTATGCAGTGTGTGTGTGTGTGTGTGTGTGTGTGTGTGTCTGGAACTCCTGCTCACATACACACCTTCCATTCTCTCACGAATTCCAACACACACAACTGTACAAAAACAGAAGAAAGAAAAACTGACTTGAAAAACAACCACCAAAAAAAAAAAAAAAAAAAAAAAAAAAGAATTTTCTTGGTCTCATACCCCATTCAAAGTAATATTCTTATTCTTCCACCATTTCCAGTAAAACATTAGCTGCTGCAATATACAGTACACAATAAAACGTTTGGAGTGTGCCAGTTATGATGACAATATCATATGCAGTGTAGTAAATCATTACACTTAGTAGATTGTGATTGTTACAGGTATGTAAACATCAAACACGGAATATGAAACTATTTCTAACAGAAAAAAACAACAACACAATACCCCAATATATTTATAATGAGCAGCAGGCCTTCCTCACACACACACACACACACCAATGATGAAACAACACTGCTCAAGATACAATCGTCAGTCAACCACCATGTCTCCGCTCACCACGCGTTATCACCACACATTATCAACCACATCCTTCACCCCGGTCAGGAGATCCACGATTACATTCCCACCACCGCTGTTCATTGCTGTGCAAGTTTTCCAGAGATGTCGCTACTTCTGAGAGTTACTCACAACCTTCACACGCCTGATAACCGTGCAGGACGCTGGCGGATCATCACTGTGCCGGATTGTACGCACACGCAGAGAGGAGACAACTCAAGACAACATCAATGTCATCAGCACAACCACGTGCACACAGGTGGGCCCCACACACAACGCCCCTTGCTCAGCGCCATATCGATCTGGAGAAGAAAGTCAGTATCTTCCATTCCTTCCATTCCTCTTGCTTTTCTATTCTGTCTTGCTGCTGCAAAAGAAAACTCCACCGCTTTGGTTTCCTTCTAGATTTCTCTGTTTGTTCTGGGAGGGTGGGTGGTGTGGGCGGGGGAGGGGGGTTGGGATACATTGAAGGGGTATGGGGGAAGGAAGGTATGCACAGTTTGTGAGCCAAGAAGGTGGGTTAGTAACGATGAAGATGATGATGATGATGATGATGAACATCACAGTGCATGTGATGATGAAAGAATTAGAGTGAGGATGGTGAAAGAATCACAAACTTTTACGTATCAAATAAACAGTTTGGTTGTTTTTTTTTTCAACTTCAAGCTTTCAAAAACTACACATCACTGAAAACGTTTCGTCAAATCATGCGGATTGATCCATAAACACTAAACCACATGTACACAGAAAAACAACAACAATTTGAACAAAAGACAACCAAGCATTTACTTTAAAGGTACTATTCAAAATATCCAAGTTACAACCACTACTGATACAAATAATTGGGACACATGCATGGTTTTTTTGGTCATTGTCCCACATTGTGTTCAGAATGTCTGGTAAGAGATAATGAAAACAGGTCCTTACTTGGAAAAAAAAAAAAAAAGAAGAAAAAAAAAAAGAAGAAAAAATCAGTAAGTGGTACTGATGACCAAAACTTGTTTTCCTGAGACAAAATAAACTAACTGCAAGCATGGGCAAAAGACATGTCACCATTCTTGATCATGTTGTGGGTTAAAACCCACAACTTACCATCATTAGTGTTTCCTGTGACTACAACTTTTGGTTATATATCAAAGGTTAAGGGTACCATAGCCTTTTATGGCCATCTGGGCTCTGAAGTCAAATTCACTGTGTCTATAGCTCGGCATAGGAAGGTGGGGGCCCCTAATTGTCTCCTTCTGCTGTTTTGATCTTCCCCAACTAGTCAGGGAACCATTCACACCTGCTGATATGTAACAAAGCACAACGCACACAGAAAAAAAAAAGAAAAGAAAAAAAAGAGACTGTGTCCAGCCCACTTCAAAACCCTCAAAGATATTGCTCTCAAGTGTAAATGTTACGACAGTACCAGTAACTACATACAATCCTTGGATAAAAACAATGACTAGAAAATACACATAGACTATAAATCAAATAATATGTGATGAACAGAAATGCCAGAGACTGACCAGATTCAAAAACTGTCCGATTATCTTTAGGATCATGCACGTTTCAAATGCACGCACTTCAGGTAAAAAGATGGCTGGCAAAACCGCAAAATCTTTGGTCTTTTCCATAAATGTTTTGTTTCACTGCCATGCTTCTTTACCATTTCCTATGCCCTGCTGTGACGTACGCCCTTGACTCTTCCCCAGTACTATCAGACTGTCCAGAAAGGGTTGTCCAAACACAACAGGACTGCACATATTGACCTGGGAGATAAAAAAAAAAAAAAAAAAAAAAAATCTGTACCCTCAACCCACCAGATGCCAGAAGCAGCCGAGATTCAAACCCAGGACACTCAGAATGAAAGACCAGAGCTGTAAGCACTCGGCTATCATGCCTGTGGAAAGTGATCATGATGATGTGACTCTGAAGAGTTGGTCACACGGCACACAACAGTGTTGTTGTCACCTCGCAGATAAGAAAGGGTGTGAAGAAAGGGTGACAAACATACAACCCTAGGCTGCTGTCTTCTCTTTTTCAAAATCAAGCCAACTGCAAAACACGAAGACAAGCGCTTGTTATTTAGCAGGGACAGAGGGAGACACAACCGCGCATGGCATCTTGTCTTCCTTCAGTCCCCGTGCTGAGTTCTGCTTACATCCGCCACACACTGAACTCTTGACTAGCCCAGTCAGTCTGTGCTGATGAAGAGAACTGGAAGGTTCCCCAAACCTATGTGTCAGTAGCTAACTTTTTTTTTTTTAACTTCAGAGTAAGGTTTAGTGTGCTCTCTCAAGCTTATCATTACATTTTACTGCACATTTTCATTTTCAGCTAGGAACACTTTAGTAATAGTCTTGATTCGTACAAAGTGTAAGCCTGTCTACTCATCACCTCTTTAACAAAAGCCTGCACGTGTACTGTTTTGGATGCTCTGTTGGTTGGCGTGTATCCACCCTACTTTGTTTTTTGGTTACAAAACGGTTGCATGAAAAAATATAGAAAAAAAGAGACCTGCCTGAACTGGGGCCTACAGCCTGGTGGGAGAGAGACAGACAGAGAGAGAGACAGACAGGGAGACAGAGAGAGAGGAACCAGAGAGAAAGAGTGTGTGTATGTATGTGCACGTGACTGCATTTACATGTGCCTTATCATCACTATGATTGTGACAGGACAGGTAAGACCATGATTTTCCAACAATTGAAGATCTGCTCCCCCCCCCCCCCCCTGCCCCCCCACCACACACACACCCCTTTCTATTCTCTCCAGTGCTTTTGTTCATACCATAAGCCAAAATTTCCTTTTTTTAGTCTTTGGGGGGAAAAAAGAAGAAAAAAGGAAAAACATGAAAGTAGCAGTATAGATATCTAAGTCTTCTAATCATGGCCTAATATACATATCATTAAACATCCCAATGTGGAGCAATTTGCAGTACAGTATAGTGAACATAAAGTTTCACAGTTTCACTCTTATCCAACGAGAAAAAAAAAAAAAAAAAAAAAAAAAAATCAAATCAGTTCAGCGCTTACACAAAACAGGAATCAAATAATACCACCATCCAAAACACAATCATTATACACATATGTACGTCTGTATCAAGCAACAACATGACAACACAACCTTTTTCCAAACACACAACCACAATGTTAAACCTTTCAAAGGATTAGAAAGAAAAAAATGTTAACAGCAATGTAAAACATCTAATTTAATAAGAAGTAAAAAAAAAAAAAATCAAATAAAATAAAAAGGAAAGAAAATGTCAACAACATATCCCTACTCCTTCTCTGCAGTTCTAAGTACTCAACAATCAAAGCCAGTCAATCAAGTACAATCTCAACAACAACAAAAAACAACGCAATGCAGTGGGGGGGGGGGGGGGGGGGGGGGGGGGACATTTCCAGAACAGAGACATGTGCTGCAAGGAATAACAAACAACGCCACAAGAAACCAACAAGAAAAAATCAAGCAATATCCTCCTTTTCTTTTTTTTTTTTTTTTGACAATATCTGGGTATCAAATCATACTGCTTACAGCCTAGTTGACCACAAAGGGTTCATTATTTCACGGCTGAAAAATCTGGGGGTGGAACAATGTATACTTCTTTCTTTTTCTGATAAAATCTGGGATGTCAAGTCTTGTTGGTTTTAGCCCAGGGGCTATTGCAGGGCTGATAAATGCTGGATTTCTTTATGTCTCAAGAAGATTTGTTGCTATTTCTAATAACTGGAATGAGACTGTTGCTATCTGTAGTAATTGGACTAAGACCTCAGTTATCAGACAACCACAAAATCATACCAAATAAAATGTAAGAATTCCCTTTGTGCCACACAAACCTCCAACTTTTCAGAAAAGCATTCACCTTCAAACAAAACGAGTACCTGAAAATAAAACTGCAGAGACTAAAATGTTCCACCAGAATTGAACCCAGTTCAACCCCTGCTTGGTATTTCTTGTTTGGCCAACTTCTTTCCCTTTTTTTTTTACTGACAGGAAAGCAAGAAACACAAACACATGCAGACACTTCAGCCACATCCTTCAAACTGAACCCATATGCAGAAAGAAAATAAACCCAACAAAAGAGGAAAAATACGACCTGAAAACAACCCCCCCCCCCCCCCCCCCAAAAAAAAACTTATCAAAAAAACAACAACAACAACAAAAAACACCAAAAAACAGCAGCAACAGCCTCATACAGCGTCGGTCAGCTCAGCGATTTCCGTCTTGATGGCGATGGAGGGCTCGTGCGTCTTGCGGGTCAACAGTTCGTACAGCAAAAACACAATGCAGATGTTGGGCGTCACGTGCAGCATGTAGGCACAGAAACCCTTGTAGAAACCCCGGTACGACTCTTTCCTGACCCAACAAAAGCACCAGCATCCGTGTTACAGTGCGGCGCTGGCCGCAGCTTCGCTCCCAACACACTCTCACAAGCACAAAACAAATGCGAAAGAATGCCCTCAAGTCTCTCACACACAGGCATGAAACAAATGCCGTAGAGTTCCATAGCTCTGCAGTATTTTGATGCAGGTTTAACTGCTGTACATGACCCTATAAGAGAGAGAGAGAGAGCAACAAAGCCTGGAATGACAAAACATGTAAAGTTTCTCACACACACACACTCTTCATTTATGCACACGTACACGTGTTCTCTGTAACATACATATACACACTCTCACTCCTTTCTAGTGCAGGTGTGCAAAATACTTGCAGGCCAAAGGTACCTCTGTGTAGCAGCTGGGCTCTCCTAAAACCTGTTTCTCTTCATCTTTTACAAGTCTTTGAGGACTGCATCTTCACCATTCACTCCACTCCATTCATGTTATACGTGAACTTTTATCAGCATTGTTTTCACAATAACTCTTTAAAGAATTACTGCATGTTAATGACTAAAAGGCGGTACACTTTCCCCCTCAATTTTGACCCATGCACCAACATTTGAGTGACCCTCCTAAGGTACTCTGGAAACTCCTAGAATTGCCGGAGTCTGCACTAGATGGGTCACGGTTAAGTATGTGTAATTAAATTTGTTTTTCCTATTGAAGTGGATTTTTCTACAGAATTTTGCCAGGAACAACCCTTTTGTTGCCGTGGGTTCTTTTACGTGCACTAAGTGCATACTGCACACGGGACCTCGGTTTATCGTCTTATCTGATTGACTAGCGTCCAGACCACCACTCAAGGTCTAGTGGAGGGGGAGAAAATATCGGCCACTGAGCCATGATTCGAACCAGCGTGCTCAGATTCTCTCTGATGCGTTACCTCTAGGCGATCACTCTACATGCAGACGAGTGCTCAGATTCTCTCACTTCCTAGGCACATGCATTACTGCTAGACCACCACTCCACCGTGAAACGATAAACAGAAATAAGAGAGATGGTGAGTGGTCTACCTTATGATCTGCTGACAGACGTCGATGACACCCTTGTAGGCACGGTGCTGGTCCTGCAGGCGTGAGCGAACCACCTGGAACGGGTAGGTCAAGCAGGCCGCGTGCATCTTGGAGGCAGCAGCAATGAGGACATACTCTGCAGAGGTCTGCACAAAGAGCATCCCAAGTACAGGACATCAGCCTTCTACAGGAGTGATCTATAACAGCAATTTATCACAGTCCTGCACAATAACCATCACAAGTAAAAAATACAACGGTCTCCTAGAACCTGCACAAGCATAAATAAAGGATAACAGTCTCTCCAGAACCTGGCACATCGAGTATCACAATCAAAAGACATCTCAGTGTCCTAGAGCCCTGTACAACAACAGGGATCACAAGGTCATCAGTCTCCTAGAGCCCTGCACAACAAGCATCGAGGTTATCGGCCGTAGTTTCGTTTTCTCCGCACAGGCGGATAGTAGTTTGCACAGGACAGGAATGTCAGACCCCTGCCGGAGTCTGCACTAGTTGGGTCACGGTTAAGTATGTGTAATTAAATAACCATCACAAGTAAAATACAACGGTCTCCTAGAACCTGCACAAGCATAAATAAAGGGTAACAGTCTTCCAGAACCTGGCACATCGAGTATCACAATCAAAGGACATCAGTGTCCTAGAGCCCTGTACAACAACAGGGATCACAAGGTCATCAGTCTCCTAGAGCCCTGTACAACAAGCATCACAGGTGAAGGACATCCACATTCATATAATCAATACATTCAGGGTGTTTCTTTCCCTTCTTTTCTAGTGTTATATTCTTCTTCTTCTATGTGTATGACCGTTTTTACCCCGCCATGTAGGCAGCCAAACTCCGTTTTCGGGGGTATTTATATTCAACGTCACATATTCTCCTACTCATTCTAAAACAAAAAAACAACTGTACACAAAACATAAAAAAGCAATGATAGGCAGATCTGCAACAGGCTTCACAAGACATAATCTGTGCACACATGCAGAAACAAACAATGAATACCACAGCTACAGACCAGTTGCGTGTCCAGCGGCTGGTTTCGGTACTGGTTGAACATCGTCTTCATTTCCTCATAGGCCATGAACTGCAAAGCACCATGGGAGATGCCCAAGACGCCTGGCACAAAGCCCTGCACACCACAAGAAGAGAGATCGCTGACAGAAGATCTCTAAAGGTCAAATCTTTCAGTGCGCTGGTCTTGGTGGTGTGGTTTCCTTGTTTGAGGGGGTGGTTAGGGTTAGATTTTGCCAGGGCATTCAATCTATGTCCACCTTGTCCAGGGGCTTGGCAAAGGAAAGCAAGGCCCAATCCTCTCCTTCCGAAAGGGTGGAGTCCTGAACTTCTTCTTCTTTTTTGTTCGTGGGCTGCAACTCCCACGTTCACTCGTATATATACACGAGTGGGCTTTTACGTGTATGACCGTTTTTACCCCGCCATGTAGGCAGCCATACTCCGCTTTCGGGGGTGGAGTCCTGAACAAATCATTCAGCCCCATCTGACAAGTATGCTCGTGAGTGAAAGGCTGTCACCTAACCGAGCTGAGACAGAGCTTACAGGTCAGGACGTCTGTCATTCACCATTCTTTACCTGGACTTTCTCCTACGTCAGTTACACCACTTAAAGGTTCACAAAAAATAGTAACTGCCTTTCAAATTCACGTCATATGAATCTCATTACACCAAGGTTCAGCAGACAATGTTACTTAACTTTGAACAGGGAGATTAATCTGTAATAACAGCACTGCATACAGTACAAAACTTGATCTCAACTAAAGTTTCTACCAGACAAATGGGGACTGACCAGAGTACAGCTTGGAGAACATATTTGTGCTATATGCACAGTGACTGTTTTATCAATGTGTGAGATCATGTTTGTGCAATATGCACACTGTCTGTTTCATCAGCGTGTGAGTACATGTTTGTGCAAAATGCACAGCATCAATTTTATTGGTGCGTTGCACTATTTTTTAAAAGACTCAATCGTGATAATGATTGCAAATAAAGCCTACTTAATGGCTGACTTAGCTGTCTGGGTGAAGGACCAGTGAACTCCAGCTACTGTACACAAGTGTCTCTCTCACAAAGTGATCTGCTTTGAGGGGTAACAAGAATGATTCTCTTGTCAACAATATTACCTTCATCAATATACAGAGGTCTAGACATTCCTCTTCTTCTTCTTCTGCGTTCGTGGGCTTCAACTCCCACGTTCACTCGTACATACGCGAGTGGGCTTTCACGTGTATGACCGTTTTTACCCCGCCATGTAGTCTAGTCTAGACATTCCATTTCCAGATGACCTGCACACTTTGTGCCCTGCATCTTTGAGTGCTTTAGAACAATGTAACATTTAGCTCCACAGTATAATGAAAATGAAATGGCAGTCATAAGCTCTGTTTAACTTTTTCTATTCTGCATTGTAGTGACCTTGAACCCAAAGCCCCCTTATTCCGTTACTGAATTATCATAAAGGAAAGGTCTTTTTCATAACTACTGTACTACCCAGTATTGTTCCTGTGCCACTTGCTGCTGCTTAGAAAATGCAAACGCTAAAAAATTTACCAGACCACACACATACCAGGGTTCGAATTTAGCGGGTGCCCGGGTGCAAATGCTACGAAACGTTGGCTCCAGCACGCAAATTTTCTGTTGAGAGTGCCCCAACTGGCACTCAAAAATTGACAGAGGTGAAAGAAAATTAATCAAAAGACACACCGTGGTTGATCGAAATGTAAAGTGTCGTCTGCTGCAGCTCACATCGCAGAGCAGCATCTTTGCGCGTGCGTGATCGGGTATTGACGTTCATGGCTCGTCGGCAATGAACGATGCATCCCATCTTCAATGATAAAAGAAAGGCTCCCGAAACAGAGACGAAAGCTCAGGATGACAAAAAAAAAACACACAAAAAAAACACAACAGCAGGGGTATGAATCAAAGAGTCAGTGCATGTACAATGACGTCTTGCAGAAAGACTCTCCTTGGCACACCGTTGAAACGAAGGAAGATTTTATCTTATTTTTAGTATGCTGGCACCCAAAACAACAATTGGGCACTCAAATGTTTTGTTTAGAGTGCCTGAATGCCACTCAAAAAAAAAAAAGGAGTTAAATTCGAACCCTGCATACACAGTCAAGATCAGGTGATTACATTGATTAACTTTCTTGACACACAACCATCAAACTTGTGAGAGGCTACAATAGCTGTTTCAGGTGCAAAAGATTTAAAAAATAATTGAAAGGGATAAAGTTTAAACAATACAAACAACAGATTATCAAAAAAAAAAAGAAAAAGAAAGATCTTTTCCATGGGGCCCCACATTAACGGCATGCTTTTCCAACCCTGTAAAAGATTCTTCCTGTCTCCCAAGACTTCTCAAGACTGAGAAAATCCTGTACAGGACCAAACAGGCCACCCTGACACCAAGGACAAGGCAAGGACTCAACTCTTTAAAGACCTCAGATCTTGACGTCAATCAAACCACAAGTACACCCTGGCCACTTGCCTTGTAGAGGCCACGGATTCCCTCGCCCTTAAAAATCTGGACCAGAGTGTTGATGGTGCCGTGGTATACGGGGGCTATCCCACCGGCACCGGCACCGGCACCAGCACTGGCGCCAGCCCCTGCAACACCCTCGTACTGCAGGCACAGCCGTGTCCTGGTCACCCAGATGGGGTTGGTCAGCACGAGCGTGGAGAAACCTGCACACAGACCACACACGCACCACTCACAGCACTGTTGCCAGTATTGTTTAGTCTCACCCCTCTCAGCGCTGTCACCAGTATTGTTTAGTCTCACCCCTCTCAGCGCTGTCACCAGTATTGTTTAGTCTCACCCCTCTCAGCGCTGTCAACAGTGTCGTTTAGTCTCACCCCTCTCAGCGCTGTCACCAGTATTGTTTAGTCTCACCCCTCTCAGCGCTGTCACCAGTATTGTTTAGTCTCACCCCTCTCAGCACTGTCAACAGTATTGTTTAGTCTCACCCCTCTCAGCACTGTTGCCAGTATTGTTTAGTCTCACCCCTCTCAGCACTGTCACCAGTATTGTTTAGTCTCACCCCTCTCAGCACTGTCAACAGTATTGTTTAGTCTCACCCCTCTCAGCGCTGTCACCAGTATTGTTTAGTCTCACCCCTCTCAGCACTGTCACCAGTATTGTTTAGTCTCACCCCTCTCAGCGCTGTCATCAGTATTGTTTAGTCTCACCCCTCTCAGCACTGTCACCAGTATTGTTTAGTCTCACCCCTCTCAGCGCTGTCATCAGTATTGTTTAGTCTCACCCCTCTCAGCACTGTTGCCAGTATTGTTTAGTCTCACCCCTCACAGCGCTGTCAACAGTATTGTTTAGTCTCACCCCTCTCAGCACTGTCACCAGTATTGTTTAGTCTCACCCCTCTCAGCACTGTCACCAGTATTGTTTAGTCTCACCCCTCACAGCACTGTCATCAGTACTGTTTAGTCTCACCCCTCTCAGCGCTGTCATCAGTATTGTTTAGTCTCACCCCTCTCAGCACTGTCAACAGTGTCATTTAGTCTCACCCCTCTCAGCACTGTCACCAGTATTGTTTAGTCTCACCCCTCTCAGCACTGTCAACAGTGTCATTTAGTCTCACCCCTCTCAGCACTGTCAACAGTATTGTTTAGTCTCACCCCTCTCAGCACTGTCAACAGTGTCGTTTAGTCTCACCCCTCTCAGCACTGTCACCAGTATTGTTTAGTCTCACCCCTCTCAGCGCTGTCACCAGTATTGTTTAGTCTCACCCCTCTCAGCGCTGTCAACAGTGTCGTTTAGTCTCACCCCTCTCAGCACTGTTGCCATCATTGTTTAGTCTCACCCCTCTCAGCACTGTCAACAGTGTCATTTAGTCTCACCCCTCTCAGCACTGTTGCCATCATTGTTTAGTCTCACCCCTCACAGCACTGTCAACAGTGTCGTTTAGTCTCACCCCTCTCAGCACTGTTGCCATCATTGTTTAGTCTCACCACTCACAGCACTGTCAACAGTGTCGTTTAGTCTCACCCCTCTCAGCACTGTCAACAGTGTCATTTAGTCTCACCCCTCTCAGCACAGTCAACAGTGTCATTTAGTCTCACCCCTCTCAGCACTGTCAACAGTGTCATTTAGTCTCACCCCTCTCAGCGCTGTCAACAGTGTCGTTTAGTCACACCCCTCACAGCGCTGTCATCAGTATTGTTCAGTGTTTCAACAGACACTTTCTGAGATGTTTCACCATGCAACTGCAAATGATGGGAAACTTCCCCCCTCAAAATTATGTTTAACTCTTTCAATAGTTCAGGCGCCGATCGCAAACTTCCTAGTTGAGCGCTTCAGGCGCCAATCAGTGACCTGTATGCTCAACGCCTCAGGCACCGATTGGCGACCTGTACGCTAGAGTTACCAATCTCGCTCATTCTTCTTTTCGTGAAACCTCGCAAGTTCGAAATGTTCACCACGTGTTTCCAGAACGTCTGTTCTACATTTGAATTGCAAGCAGACGCACATTGTTGAATATTTAGCAGATTTCTCCAGTCAGAGCATGGCCGACACTTCATGAAACACACGAAAGGCAACACCACGGAGGCATTGCAAATGAATCAAGACGATAATTCGCCCGCTGGAGTGCTGATTGCTGACAGTGACAGTGGAGAAAAATTTGCCAGACCAGTCAAAAATGAGTGTGTGGTGGTGGTGGTGTTTTTCCTAATGGAATTGCTGGTGATTGTGTGTGTGTGTGTGTGTGTGTGTGTGTGTGTGTGTGTGTGTGTGTGTGTGTGTGTGTGTGTGTGTGTGTGTGTGTGTGTGTGTCTGTGTGTTTCTCATCTCTGCACAAAGGTGAGTGCACATTTTATTACATTGTGCTATGTCTATGTTTCCAGTTGTATTTCCCAGTCTGTGTGTTCATTTTCACTTGAAATGGTGTATTTCATGTTTAAAACAACTAAGAATATGTGAAAACTACTCAAAAGTACATACTTTTTCATTTTCACGAACTGACTAAAAATTCTGTCAATGCGTTCATACAAATAATCATGCTTATCATAATTTCTATTCTTTGCCTTTTAAAATGAGCTATGCATGCAGAAGATTCAATGAGTAAAAGTGAAGTTATGGCAGGATAAAGTGGGTCGTGGTGACACAGTTTCCCCTCTCCAGCACAGACAGAAGTGTACTGCTGCTCAGCTGGTTTGTACAGTCAGCTAGCTCTGCACTTCTGGCGAAGAAAGGGTTAATACTTTTAGTATACTTATCATGACTCCGGGGTTTGATTCATGTCCTATGAAAAATATTGGTTTGCATCGAATGAACAAGGACAAAAATACCAACACTACCAAAAGTACGTACAGCAAGTTGCAGCCCTCTGATTACCTCCCTTTAGTCAGAACATGTCACTGATTTCAATAAAAATCCCGCTACAACTGTTCATAAATTCTTGTCTCTTATATACCCCTGATATGCAATATACATGTACTACTGAACTATAATTGTGAATGCTGTCTTTTTTTTCCTTTTTCTTCTTCTTCATCAAATCACAGCATTATTATATGTGGTAAAATGCCAAAAGCAGAACTAAGAGTGGTCTTCACACACCCCTCTCCATTTTTCCATGCAAACACTCAAAGCCATCTTTTCTGCATCTAATTCTTTCCTTGAAAGATCAGCACAAGACAGACAATGCACTGTGCTGTACAATCTGATGCAGGTAAGGGAACAGTGATGGAGTGGTTCCACCAGTTTGGTGGTCTCAAAAGCTAATACTTTCACATGTGTCCTCACTCCCTTCCACTAAAATAGATCCATGTATTTAAAAAAAATATTAATAATAATAAACTAACCATTAAATAAATAAAGCCTTTCTTCAGATTCTATCCCAAAGTCTTCATAAAACGCTGCTCTATCAATTTCAAAGGCTAGGTTTCATTACTGAACACAAACGATGGCAACTTTCTTAGAACTATCAAAGGAGACTCTGCTTTCAAATTCTGACCAGTTGTACTTCCTTAACTGATGCAATGAACAATGGATCCACTCGCAATCTGCTGATTTTTTCGTGTGTGTGTGTGTGTGCTGCTTGCAGTCCAGCCAGCCACACAGGGCCAAATCTGGGCTGTAATTACACTGGTCCTGTTGAACCTGAACAACAAAAAAAAAAAAAACTTGGAAAAGAAAATGAGCACACACAAAGTCCCATTCTTGCACATAAACCTTGGATATGGTTCTGATGCTGGTCATTCTATCAATCTTTTGCCAAAGGATTAAAAAACAACAACTAACCGTAACATAAACTGTAAAAACATATCATAATACACAGAATCATACAAAATAACAGGTATACAAACCAGACATTGCCAATAGGCTTCTCAAACATCCTTGGTGACAAAAAGATCTTAAAAAACAACAACAAAAAACATTCAACATAATAGGAATGCCCTATTATCAAGTCCAGAGAATGAAATAAATATTCAAGGCTTTATCCCAAAAAAAAATCTATGTCAATGGACCAGCAAGGCAGAAAATAAGAAAAAGAAGAGACGACAGAAAGAAAAAAAAAAAGAAAAAAAAGAAAAAGCCAGAAACAAAGACAAAGAGAGCAACAGAAATTTCTGGCACAGAATTTCCAGACACCTTTCCCCCACCCTCCAGCCCAGGACCATACCTGCGGTGCTGGCTATCAGCAGATGATTGGCTGCTCCCAAGTTAACCTGTGAGTTGCCTTCCTGCATCCACGTCTTCATGGTGTTGTAACTGCACACACAGCGCAGTAAGACAAACCTCAATGTTTGTATTTGTATTTCTTTTTATCACAACAGATTTCTCTGTGTGAAATTTGGGCTGCTCTCCCCAGGGAGAGCGCATCGCTAAACTACAGCGCCACCCTTTTTTTTTTTGGCATTTTTCCTGCATGCTGTTTTATTTGGTTTTTCCTATCGAAGTGGATTTTTCTACAGAATTTTGCCAGGAACACCCCTTTTGTTGCCGTGGGTTCTTTTATGTGCGCTAAGTGCATGCTGCACACGGGACCTCGGTTTATCGTCTCATCCTAATGACTAGCGTCCAGACCACCACTCAAGGTCTAGTGGAGGGGGAGAAAATATCGGCGGCTGAGCCGTAATTCGAACCAGCGCGCTCAGATTCTCTCACTTCCTAGGCGGATGCGTTACCTCTAGGCTATCACTCCACTATACATGGAATTCATATCCAGAGACAGGCTTCATGAGCTCTGAGGTCATTGTGATTTTAAAATTTTTTTATTGTTTCCTCATTGTATTGAACTTAAAAATAAAAAATTATGATTACATTGTATTGCTTTTAATCACAACAGGTTTCTCTGTGTGAAATTTAGGCTTCTCTCCCTGGGAACAGCACGCTGCCAGTATAGCAACACCTGAATATCTTTTGTGTTTTTGTTTAATGACAAATAACAAAACATAAGTTCATCTTTGAAAGTACAAATATATGGTAATGTACAACAATAACGACAACAACAAAAAAAAAGAAAAAAAAAAGGTACTTCAGCATGCACACACATTTCTAATATATGCTTATTTGTATCCACACAATGATACATGCGTGCCCTCTGACAGGAACAAGCCAACAAACCTACTTACATTCTTTTAGCCATAAGATATATGTAGGGAAAAAAACACAAAAAAAAACCACAACAGGACAACATCAAAAACAGAAAGGCACAGAACACACAAACAATATCTTTTCTTTTTCCTGTGTGCAAGTGTATAATTTGTTTTACTGTCAAATGGGCTTTCTCTGGAACGTTGCCAGGGACAGCCCTTTTGTTGGACCCGCAGGTTCTTTAATGTGCTTAAAGTGCAAGCTGCACATGGGATTTCACTCTACTGTCACATCCAACATACCAGCACCCAGACCACCACCCAGGAATCTGAGCGTATTGCTCAGCAACTTGCTATCCACAGAGATAAATTTCTAAGCCAAAGGAATGTACACTTTTTTCCAGTTCTATTCAATGCATGCTAAGTTAAACTAATGATTAAATCCCTATTGCCAGGCAAGTTTTTCTTTCCCCGAATGAAAAATTGTAAGGCTTGTCAGAGAAAGTGCACGGCAAGTCAACTGTCATATCATTATTACATTTCAACCTTGTTGAACAGTTTGTGTGTGTGTGTGTGTGTGTGTGTGTGTGTGTGTGTGTGTGTGTGTGTGTGTGTGTGTGTGTGTGTGTGTTTGCTGTTTTTTTTATCATGACTTTAAAATGTCTCTTTCAATGCAATTATTTCTTTGCAGTTCTCTGATGTCACATAAAGGTATGCAACTGATCAGATAGCTGTGTGTGCTAGTGGTGCCATGAAAATGAACAACGGTTTGAAAACCTTGGATGGTCTGAAGTGGCACAGCAACAATTCTATCCTAACTCCAATTCAGCTGCACCAAACTTCTAGTTCTAAAGTGATTATTCACTCGTTAGCTGGTCACCTCTGCTGCTCCTCTCATCTTTACCATCCACCATGATTTGTTTCATCAACACATGTGGCTTAGCTGATGTATGCTACTGCATCATGCATATTTTACCGTGTATGTGGCTCCCTGTACTAAATGGAAGAAATAAATAATGCAGCAAAACAAACAATACAAATGTAACCACTCCTTTATGTGTTTAAGTAGTGTAATGTTTACGACTGAGTGTTGAAAGACAACATGACAATGGGGTTTACATATGAATGCTGGATGTGAGCTTTGGTTTTATCTGGTGTGTCTTGACAGTGATTTCACAGCATGGGTCTGGTCAAACAATTTGTCTTTCTCACAAATTATGAAACTAAAATAAAGAATGGATGGTGCACATCAATTTAACTTGTTATCAAAGGGAGATGACGCCAGGTAGTAAAAAATGACAAAAATGGATGAAAAGTAGAATAACTAGGGACGAAAAAAAAAAGTACCCTCTGTTCAGAGACATGCAAATTGTTTGCCAGGCAATCATTGCAACACAGAGCATCAGGTCTCTAAGTAACTAAAATAACCTGGATTAAACAGACAAATGTACAAAGGCCCTGACAATGTATTGAAAGAACACTCAGATCTGGCCTCAGACAGACACTTCATTTGCTGACTAGTTGTAAGCTGGCCTCAGACAGACACTTCATTTGCTGACTAGTTGTAAGCTGGCCTCAGACAGACACTTCATTTGCTGACGAGTTGTAAGTTTTCAAATATCAAAACTTTCCATGTGAAGTTCTAATATCATTCTTTTAGACTACATTCACAGAGGTAAAAGTCCACAAAACTGAACTGAAACACATGTTACAGTGTTCCCAAAAACGTACATATGTGCGTAAATGACGCACAGATTTACAACTTTGACGCACAAAAGTTTTACCCTGTGCGTCAATGTGACGCACACTTTTTCCTGAAACTAACAAACATCTTACGGCTTCCAGGAAAACCGCGAAGCACGCATTGTGGGCCTAAGCTTAGGCTAGTGCATAGCAGACGAAACTGAGCTGGCCAAAAACGTGTTAGAGTAACTTCCCTTGCCGATGCAGGCAAACGCTGTTGTGTGTTCATTAGTAGTGAGTATGGTTATGTGCTCATTATAAGTAGTTGACTGTGTTTTCATTGTATTCAAGCATTTCGAATGTCCTTGTTTGGAGAAGGTGTGGGTTTCTTTTCATTTTCATTGTACAATTGTCTTCATTGATTTTTTGTGTGTTTTCCTGTTGACCCTCAGAAATGTGACAGTGACCCTCAAAAATTCCAGTCAAAGGGTCACAGTGACCCTCAAAAAATCAGGCCCATTGGGAACACTGTGTTAAAAAATTTGTTATTTATCGAACTGGTTACACAAACGAACAGAAAACAAACAAAAAAAAAACGTCCTAAGACTCACATGTGTAAAGGTGTGTCTTATTTTAAGAAAGGGGTTTAACACATTTAACACAGTGGGAATCACTTTTTTTTTCTATTCCAATATAGGTAAACTACAGCAAAAGAAAACTCACAAAAAGAAGTACAAGCCCCAGGAGATGCCCGCTCCCCAGATGTTGGGGGTGACCCCTTGGTACAGGCCCACGAACCCGCTGTTGTGGAAGATGCTGCGCATGGCATGCAGCGTGCCTTGGTAGGTGGGTCGCCCTGCGCTTCCATTCCCTTCATTCACTGGGAACACACACACACACACACACACACACACACACACACATGCACACACATAAGAAATAAGCGAAATTTATCTAAACCGTAAAGAAACACAGAACAGCAAACAGCTAGTTCTAACTATCTGAGGCTGCATTCATACCGAACACATGTGCACAGCTGTGGTGATGTTCTCTGGTCATCCATCACGGCTAAATATTTATTCTAAAATGAAAAAGTGAAAGCTCACCACAGCAAGGCTTGCTGAGTTAGTCTTGTTGTGCAAACACAAAACACAAATCTACAGTTTTAAATTCAACACTAATCAAGGAATCTGATGAAACTGACCAAGATGTGGAACAATCAATGTCAAATCATAATTAACAACAATGCTCATAGTCATGTACTATTTTTCCCCGTAAAATAACTCAAAGTAATACATTTCATCTCTGGAAAACAGGAAAAACTGTAACCATCCTCATCACAGATCAGCCTTTAAAAGAAAAAAAAGTCTGCTGTTATCAATAATACTTATTATCTAAAATCAGTACAGTAGTATTTCAAGTAAATAATCCAAAATCAACTTGACTTTTTGCAGTTCTAATGAACCACTACTGCATAATAGTAATACATGATAACTGGATATTGAAATAACAGAAAAAAAGTGTGTGTGTGTGTGTGTGTGTGTGTGTGTCCTCTTTCAATACTAGTTCTGTAAGCCCAATTTTTTATGCCTAATTATGAGCATTACAGCAGTCTCAACCATTAGTAATGTACTCAGTACTGTAAAACTTATTATTCATTACACTGGCTACAGTTAGTGTTAGACTAACACTTAACATTGCTATGAAATATAAGATTAGTATGAACTATCATTATCAAGATTCAGCATTTTCAATCCACTAATTTCAATGAACCACCACTTCAGTTTCTACCAATCTATCAAGCTGATTAGCCATAACTACTGGCTTTATTTTGACACCAATAAAAATATCAGTATGTGTAATTAAAATATGTTACTATGATTGCATCAGCACGACATCAGTCACACTCAAAGATTCAGTAAGTTATTTTGACTAAATAAAGTGGTAAGGCAATATCCACATTTCTTTCCCTCCACTCCTTTGTGTTACTGAAGGAGTGAACGTCCACGCCTTGTAAACGCTACCCATTCCGTCAGGAGGGGAGAAATGGTGGATATATTGCCAAAAGGTAAATGAGGTACTTGTTCTACTTCCAGTAACTGAACAAGACCATTTTGAGGGCTGATTATTTCCAATCAAACAGTTGTTCAGATAACTTCACTTCACCCTTAACAGACAACAACGAAAGGAAATTTTCTATCTAAAATTACGTTTACCGGCAGGAATGTCAGACCCCTGCCGGAGTCTGCACTAGTTGGGTCACGGTTAAGTATGTGTGATTAAATGTATTTTACGTGCTCACCTTGAAATCTAATCTTGACAAGCTCGAGTGGATGTAGCACTAAGGTGGAAACAACACCTCCACTCACTCCCGCGTACAGATGTTCAAAACGAATGTGACGAAGTAGTCCGACTGAAGCAGGTTTGTTCGTTGATGACGACTCCATGTTCATTGTTTTTTATACGTTCCCGGAGGCAGGTGGGGTCTGTTTAAAACAAATTGCGGGAGAAAACCTGTCATCTCATTCACAAAAAGAAAGAAAAATAAACAAAAAGATTAGCTTCTGTTAACTGATTCCATCATCGTCGTCAGCCATGTTGAAATGATGTCACACAATGAAGGGCGTCTATTGGCCGAAAGTTTTCCGGGTTATGTAACTTGTCACTGGTCTGATCACTGATGTTGATCGCGTGTTAATAAGTAGAACTTGCTCTGTGCCAGTACTGATGTCACTGGACTGTATTACTGGACCGAAGAGGTTGAAAACTGAGTCGAAGAACGAAAGCCATTTCAACAAGCACAACGCTCGAAAGCTGAAACACTGACCTCGACCGCCGCCACAAATTTCACTTCCAATGACCGCCCACGCAGTCACAGCAGCTGTCACAGTTTGGACAATAAGCGCTGATTGGATCCTACTTTGTGACACGACACACCCAGTCTTCCCCCCCCCCCCTCCCCCAACCACGCCGTCTCCCCCCACGCCTCCCCCAAACCGAGATACCATAGAAATGCTAGTCAGTCAACTGATTAACATTTTACTTATATGACACGCAGTACAGTATCAGTCATATTCCTCCCTGCTTGAATTGTAGCCGGCCTTTCCCCCCAGCCACAAATGATTTCACCGAGTATAACTATTTGATTATTTGCATTTGATAAACTCAGTGTTTCAAACTGATGAAGAAGAAGAAGATGACAATCATGATAATTAATACCGACAAGTAATCATCGTCCTCTCGGAGTAACTAATTACTGATTATAATCATAGTGCCTAATAATTAAAGAAGCCGCGGCATGTACGTCAGTGTCAGTTGTGGGTTCAGTGTTTTTGCTCGGCATGCAGTGTTCAGTTTAGTTTCATTGACTCGGCTCCGGTCAGCCTGCCGTTAGATCCCGGCTTCAAGTTTCAGTTCAGTCGTCTTGAAGCCAACTGACTGCTTTTATCAAGTCAGTCTCAGTTCATTGTCAGCTTCAGGGCACTGCGGCGGTGACTGGATCCAGTCGACTGATATAGTTTCACTACAGTTACAGTTCAGTTACGGCTTTTGTCGGAGTTCTCAATTTGACTGAGCCAATTACTCATCACTGTGCTCACTGCACTGCCCCGGAGTTCACCGCTTCTGCATCCGGCTGTATCTGTATCTCATCTTAGTGTAGAATTCGTCGCCGCGGCTGTGGCAGAAGATTTCTGCGGCCGGGCACTAAGTTATTGCGACGGGTGACTCGAGAGATTTTCATTGTCAGTAATAGTAGGCATTGGATCGATTAAGTTTCAGTTACCGAGTTGGACCCTGTGACCTTGAATGCCCCGCGGGCCATGACATGACACTCAGTGACACCACTGAGGCCGCTGTGATATTTTAAAGTCAGTTCAGTTACTCAACCGTCGAACAGCCGCGTTCCGCCGCTGCGTCACTCAGTCAGCTTATGATAGAAGTGGCAGTATTTTCCTCGATCACACGACAGAACTTCGTTGGCGACTGACTGACGCCGCTTGTCAGCACCGGCTGACAGCGCCTGACGGTTAGTTTATGGTGCTTGTTAGAACGTGGCCAGCTGCCGTTTTCCAGTTGCATTAATGAAAACCCTGACAACTGAAGCCTGTCCGCTAGCTGTCCTAATCAACACAGCCGCCGGTGTCAGGCAAAAGACACTGAATCACTGACGGTGATCACTGCGGCCCGCGGCTGATTCGCCGTGCATCGGCATGGCATATTCACAGACGGATGACGTACAGAATAGCATGATATTGAAGGATCGACTGAGGTGGCTCGTGCTTTGTCAGTCGGATGTCAGTGTGCTCTCTCAGTTCCTCTCCTTCGCGCACTCACTCAGCCGGGTCAGTGACACAGTAGAGTCACCGTCAAGTTGACCGCCGCACTGCCACTGACACCACACGACTCATTGACACTGACACAACCCGGCGTTGACTAACAACTCAGTAAACACACACACACACACACACACACCGTGACACACAATCACTGAAAGCCTATATATACACTGTGACACACACACAACACCGTCATACTGATATGACACACCGGCTGACACACACACTCTGTAGTAATGTGGCACCGTGACTCCACACTGGTACTGACACACACATACATCACACCCACCGTGACACAGACACACACACAGACACACACACAATCAAAAGCCTACACTTTGAAACACACCTGACACAAACACTCCCCCCATCACAACATGATTATTCACACCGGCCGACACAACACACACTGGCACTCCACACTCCACACGGGCACACACACACACACACACACACACACACACACTGACGCGCAAACACTGCCGGACTGACACAACTGACTCACATTCACACACTGACGCGCAAACACTGCCGGACTGACACAACTCACACACACACACACACACACACATACGAGAGAGACAGACAGACAGACAGACAGGCTGAATCACACATACTGTCCAGGTTGGGGAAAAATGTGCACAGTTGAGTTTTGTACTTGTTCAAGCGAATTTGTTGTTGTTAACTCGGTTTGCTCACAGGCTAGGTTCGATTCTCAATCAAGCACACGTCTGTGCACTCAAACAATTACTGTGCATTCATTCTGAGCTCTTTTACATAGCCGTAGACACAGTACAAATTTACAAATACACTTTATATATTGACCAGAAATTATCATTATCAATTCACACGGCACGTCAAATTAAAAATCTTCACACTACATGGAATTTGAAAGGCAAAAAATGATATACATTCAAATTACTGTGCATTCATTCCTCTTTTACATAGCCGAGGACACAGTATACATTTAGGCCTGCCGTATACTTTATATACTGTTCAGAAATGATTATCAATTCACACACATCAAATCAAAATCTTCACACAACACGGAATTTTAAATGCACTATACATTCAATTTATAAAAGACATTGTTGTACCATACCTTGTCTTTTCATGTGTGTGGGTGGGGGTGAGGGTGAGAGTTAAGTGTTTATATTTTATTTGCTGGATGTTTTCTATCGGTATACATTGTTGTGCAATACTTTATTGTCTTAATGTGTGGGGGTGTGGGGGTGGAGGATTGTTTTAGTCAGCTACTGAGAGTTTTTATCTGACTTGTTTTAGTGTATTGTATGGTACATATGTTCATTTTTATCAGCGTTGGTGTCTAAAACGAGCCTGTGATTGCACACGTTAATTTCCATGTGGATTAATAAAGTGTTTTTGAATTGAATTGAATTGAATTGAATCTACTCTCTCACCTGGTCAAGTTTCCCGGTCAGTTCACTGACTCAAACCACAGTTCTGCACCCACCGCTGACCAACAGAGTCTCTTGCCGACTGTAGCTGGCTCCTGAAGAATTGGGTTGTCTGGAATGTTCTTTTCGCACAGGTCTAAGTCAGTGTAGAACCTCACGCCCCGCGGTCCAGTGTCTCACCGTGAGTAGTTCTGGATCTTCTGGTCAGTGCTGGCAGGCTGGACGCGGCGTCTTTGTGGACGTTCTACGAGGAGATGTCTCTGCTCTTCCGAATCTGTCTTCTTTCCGCCGGCTTCTTCTCTTCAGTCTTGCTTGCTTCACTGACTCTCTCTCTCTCGCGTCACGCCACGACCTCAGTCTCCCTCCACTTTTTTTCTTACCAGTCTTTTTTTTTTTTTTTTTTTTTTTTTTTACATCAGTGTCTCTCGCTCTCTGAGTCTTAACCAGAAGTCTCCAAATTTGAACACGAGAACTGAGTCCCCGTCTGATACACTGACTGACACCTGGGTGGCTACTTTTCAGGCCGGCTGACTGATCCAGGGGCTCCCCGCGGAAGCCGGTTGTCACGGTACGATTGCATAATTATTACTGTGTGACCACTCACGTGACACAACATTTCCACTTGTTTTTACAACTTAAAAACACCCCAAAAAAAATCTTGCACATCAATTCACTACAATTTTTATATGCATTTATAGTCAGTATGTTATTACATGTCAACCGCAACAAATCTTCATATTTAGATGTGATAATATTAAAGGGACTGTTTATCTCCAATTCCATTGGTTAAAATCCTAAAAACTCAACCACCTTAACTTGATGTATAACTTCGTCCACGTGATCAGTGCCCGAAAGCCTATTCCTTTCACGCACCGTGTGTGGACATCACTGTCGCCCGAGGCGCCCTGCCGGACTCGTATGGCTACTGAAACCACCTCTACGATTTAGAGTACTCCGCTAATTATCCTGGCCTCTTGAAAGTTCAGTCGAATCCTTGGTAACACATGGACAATTCTCTGGTATCTATTCATCTTAGTCCAGCTTGCTCCTCACAAGGTTTAGATACAGCCTAACAGTTCTCTGCTCCCTTAGCACACACACACACACACAAAGACAGACACACACACACACTCAGGCCCAGACACTGGCAGACACAGAGACACAATGACATGCGACACACACACACACATACAAACACACACACACGCGCGCGTGCAAACACACATACACACACACACCATCACATACACACTCGACCGCAAGATTGGTGCTCGCTTGGGGAGGCCGAAAAGCCGGTCCGCCATCTTTGATCAGTAAATTTGTTGTAACCAAAATATTTACATTCCTCACCAACTTTCATATAGCTCTGCTGTACCTCACACTGCTTTCCAACATAAACAAGAAAAAACATGGTACACATACACACGCTCTTTAAGCATACAACCATTGCTAAAAATACAGACACGCTTCTATACTAAAAACAAGTCAATCCCCAATCAACACTGTGACCCCTCAGACCCAAACCGTCAGCAGTTGACCGCCTTTTCGTTTGAAATTCTACCGGGATGGAGGAGTCCAATATACTCCGTACATAATCTTATCCCAACCAGGATGATATAGGATATGTTGTCGGTTATGAATGTGTGTATATTTGTGTTTCTTGAGCCGTAGTTCTTTGTGTATTTTAATATGAATGCAGAATGGAATGACACGTCACCTCAGAGGCTGTTGCGTATGAGGGAAAAGCAAACCACTGTTTCTGCTACCATTCCTGAATACAGTCCTCCCAAAACCATTGATTCTTCAACATTATTGTATTCTACATGTGTTTCGTTCATATATGTTTCATGCTAATATCGTGAAACGGGTGGGCTGGAAAAAAAATTGTGGGGCTCTGCGACAGGAAAGAACGACGCCATTGTCAGTCGTTCGAAGTCCGCGTCGAAAACACCACAAAGAAAATGTCCAAAAAGAGACCTAAAACCTTCACACACAAACTAGAAAACTACCAATATTGTTTCCAAAACACTGGAAAAATATCATGATTCAATAAAAAGGTATGATTTGTCCTAGATATAGACTTAAATGTAAATTGGAAAATTTACTAAGCACAAAGAGGAACTGGGACAATGGCAGTCGAGCTCCAACTTGTGTTTTGTGTAGGTCAGAAAACTGCTCTAAACTCCATTGACACAACCGTCAGAGGCAAACAACTTGCTAAAATCAATAGAAGACAGTCACAACAAATTGTTCGTCACATTTGGGGACAGACTGAAGAAACATTTTGGGTGAAATTAATAATTTTATTCAACGAACTCGTTTCAGTTGGTCCGAAACATCAGCTTTATTTAAAAATTTCTTTTCACCAGAAGCACATTACGCTTTACTGCATTCATCAAAAGAAAGCTTATCTTTTGCCAATTCCAGTGATATGCATTATGTGTATGTCCTGAATGTTGTTAATCAACGAGAAGTCATGAAACAAACGTCAACAAACACAAACTGGCGCTGTCGAGGCCTGACGAGGGCCGATTTGCTTGCCGCGGCGCGCTGCTGTCATTGCAGTTCGCCTGGCTTGCATATATTTGGAAACGGCCTGAATGTTTGCTTCATTCGCTTCGTCGACTTGCCAGAGTAAAGATCTCAGCGATCTCCAGCGACTTTCTCCTTGTTACAGTACCTGCTACACTTCAATCCAGAATCATGTCTGACGCCGCTCCTGCTCCTGCCAAGAAGGCCGCCAAGCCCAGGAAGCCTGCCAAGCCAGCAGAGCACCCCAAGTACAACGTCATGATCGCCGCTGCCGTCACAGCCCTGAAGGAGCGTGGTGGTTCCTCCCGCCAGGCCATCCTCAAGTACATCATGGCCAACTACAAGGTGGGCAGCGAGGTGACCAAGATCAACGCTCGTCTGAAAACTTCCCTGAAGGCTGGAGTGAAGGCTGGCACCCTCAAGCAGGCCAAGGGCACTGGAGCTTCTGGCTCTTTCCGTCTGGGAGAGAAAAAAGTCGCTGCCAAACCCAAGAAGGTGAAGAAGCCTAAGGCTGCCGCTAAGAAGCCCGCAGCCAAGAAGGCCAAGTCCCCCGCCAAGAAAACTGCAGCCAAGAAGCCCGCTGCCAAGAAAACTGCTGCCAAGAAGCCCAAGTCTCCAGCCAAAAAGGCAGCCAAGTCTCCTGCCAAAAAGGCGGCCAAACCCAAGAAGGCAGCCAAGTCTCCAGCCAAGAAGGCAGCCAAGCCCAAGAAGCCAGCTGCCAAGAAGCCCGCCAAGAAGTGAACGGCCATGCCCGGTCCTTCTCCTTCATCCCCGTTTCTCTTCTCTCTCTGTCTCTCTCCATAGGCCCTGCCCTGGGCCACACGTCTTCCCAAGTGGGTTGGACATCTTGTTGCACAAAGTTGATTTTTCTTTACTTGTCTGTTTTCGTTGTTTCATTATAATGTATGTGTCTGTTCCACTAGTTTTCGTTCCCGCTTCTGTTTTGAGTAACTGACTGGGTCATTGGCTTTGTTCTCAGCAGCCTCAGCTTAAAACTGCAACAGCACGCGCATAATTTTAACGGAATAAAAGGTACATTTTCAGTTTAAAGGCGTCCAGCATGGAGATCCCATACAGGCTTGGACAAACTCGACATTCGCACACACATACGACACAATGGAACACACACACACACACACAGAAAACGTCACATGCACGCCGTTGCACACATGCTCATACCCGAGCATATCGACACACACATGCGCTTATCATCACACATACACACACTCACAAACGCACGCACGCACACACACTGACACACACTGGCATTAACCCCCCCCCCTCTCTCTCTCTCATACACATACACACCGGCACACACACGCGCGCGCGCGCGCACACACACTCACACACTCACTGGCACACGATGATAGTCCTGCTATTCGTGCACGGCAACCGGAAACACATTGCCCAGTGCATGAACAAGTGCACCAATTGCCCAGTGCACCAACTGCAAGTGAACAAAACAATTATATATCCTGTTAAATCAGGACCGCCTGTAATTCATGTTCGCTGGCACAATGACTCACTACTTTACTGAATGACCTTTTTTTTCAGCCAAGACGACGATCAAAAGGACCGGCACTAAAAACCCAACTGCCAGGGCCTCAGTACTGGGTTTTTCCCAGAGTAACCAACACGAAGTGTAACCCCAATAAGTCTGCCTTTATCTTAACAGCTCGCGTCTATTCATGTATGTTATTTCTGAGAAAAGGGGGTGCATTAAGAAAAAAAAAAAAAAAAAAAAAAATTGGGGGGGGGGGGAAGAGTCAACCACTGAGATACCTGTTTACATACATGATACATACCTATGGAATCAACACAAAGAGCCTGTCTGCCAATGGCATCCGTAGGAAACGAAATCCTTGTCGAGACACTGCCACTAAGGTAGTATTGGGCTGTTTTACTTGACTGTTACCGATGTATTCATTTCTGAAAAAAAAGAAGGGAAAACAACAACATATGATCCTGGTGTGGGGTTTTGGCTTGTCTTATGTGACTTGATTTTTGTTGTTGTTGTTTTTTAGTTGTCATTTCTCAAAAAGAAACAAAAACAAAAGAAACAAAAAAACAAAAACAAACACAAAAAACAACAACACACAAAACAACAAAACCATGATCCTGGTGTGAGTAATGGGGCATAGGCGGATGTGTTTGTGAAACTGAGAAACCAGACTGAAGTATGCCGTGTCAAAACCATACACATTCACAAACCGGCACAACACAAAACCTGGCATATAGAAATACCTTCCATTCAGTTTCACTTTCAAGTAACTGATATTGTTCAGTGTGAATGCAGTGCGCTTGACCATGTAACAATGTGCGTCAGTGCTGACGCAGGCGTTGCCAGTTTCATTTGTGTGTGCGTGACCGTGAGAGAGAGAGAGAACTTGAAAATCTTTATTGTCATTGCAGGCAATCTAATCAGTGATAATTTCATCCTCAGATAATAAAACAGAAACAATGTCGTGCTTCATAGCAACATATTTGATTGGAAAAAAAAAATCCCCTCACAACTAAACACTGATGAACTTTACACTCAAACAAAAAGTTTTATTTATTTATTTATTTTATTTATTTATTTTTTTTAATTTTTTATCTCATCATCAGTTTGGGAGCCAAATGATGGGAATGGTGATTTCATGAAGGACACTAGCTCAAACCATTTCTTATTCAACTGCATTGAAATACATGCAAGTACTGTTAATTTGAATATTGAATTCTTTATTCTGTGTCATTTATATGTAACGCCGAATACATAGAAATTTTACAGGATAAAATACGTCAATATGAAAAACCAGCCTGAGAGAGAGAGAGAGAGAGAGAGAGAGAGAGAGAGAGAGAGAGAGAGAATGAGAATTAATACGTGAATGGTCCAGCTGAAGTCCATGTAAGGGAGGCTGTCAAAAAAAATCCCACTAATTTTGTCACTAACTTGGTTTGCTCCCTTAGCTGAAAAAGTTGAAACTCGACATGCTCCTTCAAAACACACGTACCAAAAGATATCACAAACACACACACACACACAAACACAGACACAGACACACACACATATCACATTCACACTGACACTACCACAATGAAGTCTGTCAGTTTGATGCTCGCCTGGTGAGGCCGAAAATCCGCCATCTTTGATCAGGCACGTCTACATTCCTTGACAACTTTGATACAGTTCTGCTGTATCTCACAATCCTTTCCAACATAAATAAGAAAAAAACATGCCACATATACACACATTTTGAAAGCAAATACAGACACGTTTCTCTATAAACAACAGTCAGTCAGTTAACACTGTGACCCCTCTGACCGAAACCGTCAGCAGTCGAACGACCGCCTTTTCGTTTGAAATTGTACCGGGATGGAGGAGTCAAATTATTATACCCCGTACAGGATCTGATCCCATCCTGGATTATATGATATATGCTGTTGGTTATGAATGTGTGTGTATGTTTGTGCTTCTTGAACCGTACGTCTGTGTGTATTTTGATATGAATGCTGAATGGAATGACACGTCAGCACAGAGGCTGTTGTGTGTCGGCGATTTGAGGGAAAAGCAAACCATTGTTTCTGCTACCATTCCTGAATACAGTGCTCCCAAACCCATTCATTCTCAGACATTATTGTATTCTACGTGTGTTTCGTTCATAGATGGTTTATGCTAATATCGTGAAACGGGTGTGCTGAAATAAAAATTGTAGGGCTGTGCGGCAGGAAAGAACGACGCCATTGTCAGTCGTTCGAAGTCCGCGTCGAAAACACCACAAAGAAAATGTCCAAAAAGAGACCTAAAACCTTCACACACTGACTAAAAATCTACCCATATTGTTTCCTAAAGACTGGAAAAACATCATGATTCAATAAAAAATAAAAATAAAAACGAGCTTTACACACACACACACACACACACACACACACAGAGCTAGAGGTGTTTTCAAGCGATTTGTTCTCCATGTGTGCAAGCGTTTTTTCTCCCTGTTTTTGTTCTTTGTGCTTCAGTATTTCTTCTCCATTGGTGTTTTCCCCCCTATCTATACCTGTCACAAATGTGTCTGTGTGTTTTATGAAGATGGGCATCAGTGTGATCTTACACAGCTATGTGCTATGAAGGAGCTGTTATATAAGGGTTTTTAATTAAATGATTAGGCAATCATGTTGTGTGTGTCACGGTGTGTGTGTGAGAGAGAGAGAGAGAGAGAGAGAGAAAGAGAGAGAGAGTGTGTGTGTGTGTGTGTGCATGCGTACGTCAGTGTGTGCATGTGTGTGTGTGTGCTCGCGCGTGGGCTGTGGGGTGGAAGAGTGATAGAGAGAAAGAGCGAAGAGAGAGACTGAGGTATTTGTTCAAAACCACAGCCGCTCGTGAGGTGCGTGTTTGTGTGTGTTAGAGAGAGAGAGAGAGAGAGAGAGAGAGAGAGAGAGAGAGAGAGAGAGAGAGAATCAATGCGTGAATGGTCCATCCATCGAGCTCAATATTCGAGCTCCTATTCAGCTCAGTGGGTCCATCTGAAGTGCATGTAAGGGAGGCTGTCGAAAAAATCCCTCTGATTTTGTCACTAACTTGGTTTGCTCCCTTAGTTGAAAAAGTTGAAACTCGACGTCCTCGGCCTACAAAACACATGTAGGTATGCCTTAAGATATCACACACACACACACACACACACACACACACACACACACACACACACACACACACACACATACATCACATTCACACTGACACTACCACAATGAAGTCTGTCAGTTTGATGCTCGCCTGGTGAGGCCGAAAATCCGCCATCTTTGATCAGGCACGTCTACATTCCGTGACAACTTTGATACAGTTCTGCTGTATCTCACAATCATTTGCAACATAAATAAGAAAAAAACATGCTACATATACACACATTTTTAAAGCAAATACAGACACGTTTCTCTATAAACAACAGTCAGTCAGTTAACACTGTGACCCCTCTGACCGAAACCGTCAGCAGTCGAACGACCGCCTTTTCGTTTGAAATTGTACCGGGATGGAGGAGTCAAATTATTATACTCCGTACAGGATCTGATCCCATCCTGGATTATATGATATATGCTGTTGGTTATGAATGTGTGTGTATGTTTGTGCTTCTTGAACCGTACGTCTGTGTGTATTTTGATATGAATGCTGAATGGAATGACACGTCAGCACAGAGGCTGTTGTGTGTCGGCGATTTGAGGGAAAAGCAAACCATTGTTTCTGCTACCATTCCTCAATACAGTGCTCCCAAACCCATTCATTCTCAGACATTATTGTATTCTACGTGTGTTTCGTTCATAGATGGTTTATGCTAATATCGTGAAACGGGTGTGCTGAAATAAAAATTGTAGGGTTGTGCGGCAGGAAAGAACGACGCCATTGTCAGTCGTTCGAAGTCCGCGTCGAAAACACCACAAAGAAAATGTCCAAAAAGAGACCTAAAACCTTCACACACTGACTAAAAATCTACCAATATTGTTTCCTAAAGACTGGAAAAACATCATGATTCAATAAAAAGGTACGATTTGTCCTAGATATAGACGCAAATGTGAATTGAAAAATTTACTAAGCACAAAGAGGGACTGGGACAATGGCCAACCAGCTCCAATTTGTGTTTTGTGTAGGTCAGAAAACTGCTTCAAACTGCCCTCACACAGCGGTCAAAGGCAAACAACTTATAAAAATCAATAGAAGACAGTCACAGGAATTTGTTCATGACGTCTAGGGACAGACTGAAGCAAAATCCAGGGTGAAATTAATAATTTTGTTGAACGAACTCGTTTCAGTTGGTCCCAAACATCAGCTTTATTTACGATTTTCTTTTCACCAGAAGCATATTACGCTTCACTGCATTCATCAAAAGAAAGCTTATCTTTTGCCAGTTCCAGTGATATGCATTATGTGTGTGTCCTGGGTGTTGTTAATCAACGAGAAGTCATGAAACAAACATCAACAAACACAAACTGGCGCTGTCGAGGCCTGACGAGGGCCGATTT